>NC_090751.1:39112715-39115215 GCF_036898095.1 Palaemon carinicauda
TAGATAACCGCTTTTATGTAACAGTGATGTTTAGCCATTTGTTCGAAAGTTAACCCACACACAACAGTAATCTTGAAATACATTAGGTTTCTTCCTCCCATCTATTTCTTTACATGAACTGGTATAATCTGCCTCTCTCTTCTGTAGAGAATAAATGAACCTCTTCATGCAAGTAACACTAATAATCTTTGCCTTTTCTTTTCTGGTATAAGTCCACCTTTATTAAGATTATTTAGTCTTCTTTTTTAAATAACTAACAACTAAATAATCAAAGCTGTTCCTAATCCCATCCTCCGCTTACTGGATTCTCGTATGGTCAAAAGTTTGTGCTATCGTAAGATAACCTTATTCTTTTTAAAAAAAAAAAAAAAAAAAAAAAAAAAAAAAAAAAAAAAAAAAAAAAAAAAAAAAAAAAAAAAAAAAATTCACCCCCCCAGAGATTTCGGCCAATATGTGATTGCTTATATAGCTTTATACAATTATATGAATGATGCTATATATTTGTCATAAAAATACTCTCGTAGATTCGGTTGTTCATATTAGTATGTCACTTTTAGGCAGATGGTTTGCAGGCGCTCCATCTCGACCTGTTGCTTCTACCCATGGGATACTAATATTTCATTTATCTAAGATACTTATTATTATTATTATTATTATTATTGTTGTTGTTGTCATTCTAGTTATTATTATTATTATTATTATTATTATTATTATTATTATCATAGTTATTATTTTTATTATTATCATTATCACTATCATTAAAAATGAAAAAAAATGATATCGACAATCATTAAACTTCAGACAACAAACGCAATATATCCCGAAACTTTGATTAGATTAAAAAAAAAAAAAAAAAAAATCCAAGAATAACTCCTCGAAATACTTTTTAAGAAATTGTTAATAAAGCTATGAAAGGGATGTAAAACAAAACAGTTTATTCATCGTAACTATTTTCAAATTCTCTAACAGTCATTTCTAATCTGGGATAGAAAATTCTTGTTATTCGTTGAAGAAAAGAATCCACTTAATCAATTATTACTTCTAGAAAAAATGGAGAAGGTTCATTTCGTGTTTCATTTGAAATACCATCTATAAATTATTGATCTACGATATTAATCTGTGTGCGTGTTTATGTCTGTGTATAATCGAAACTATTAGAATTATTATGATGTATTGAAATCCGAGCAGGCTTAAATGATACAAGAAAAAAAAAAAAAAAACCGAACTTCTATATCTGCAGGAAGATGAAACATATGAAGTCTGTAGAAATCTTATATGCACGTGTAGCTTCAAGAACTACTGATTTACTGAAAACATTGTTCCTTGAATTTATTAATCGTATTCTTTTTGCTAACAGCTCTCTTCGTTTGGGATTTTAACTTTTTAAACCTATAGATTAACGTGCCATATTTTTTAGAACTTTTAAAAAAGTATGCTGAAATATTACGATAGTTTACTTTTTTTTACCACACCACAAGTACAATTGACATCTATTTTATTAACCTGATGTATGTTAAATTCTTTGGTTCAAATTAGAAACCATTTCTTTATCATCAGGCTCAAATATTTAGAAATTAATATACAGCATTCAAATTCAAACTGAAAACGTAATACTTTCTGTTTGTTTATTTCATTTGTATATTTTTATATTTATCTTTTCTAACAGTCATTGGTATATTTTGTTATTATGGGAGTTTGATATGTCAAGTGTTCTATAAAGTGATTTTTTTTTTTTAGTTAAGTGGGTGAAATATAATTTTTCATGCAAGTTATACGCATTTTTTATAATCTATTCTGTCTTCTATTACTTCATTTAAGTGCTATAAAAAACGCTAATCAATCAATTCAAAGATAATCGAAAGGGACAATCAATTATGAAGTAATTAAAACAGGATAAAAAAATAATCAAAATTACTTTTTTCTATACTCTCATTCGGTAGTATTCCCCGATAAAAAATCACTGATGATTAAATATATAGAGCGTTTTATTTGCAGCCATTCCGTACTTCCCATCTCATCTTCTCTTTTATTCGTCTGTATAATTGACTTTCACGGGAAACGAGAACCAGGAATAAAAAGGGAATGTGCCAGATGATTTTGATTAAATTTCTGTTATCCTTTCATTTTTTCATTTGAAAAAACTATTACATATTCAATATACGGTCGAGCTTTAGTAAGTATTTTCAAGGGACGTTGTCAAGTCCATGGTTGTTTCCAGTCTATCTTCCACCAGCTACAGACACTATATATATATATATATATATATATATATATATATATATATATATATATATATATAATAATAATAATAATAATTCTGTAATTAATTCATTCCAGTTTCATAGTCAAGTTAATGCATATATGTATATCAAATATATATGGCGTAGTCTGTGTGATATATATATATATATATATATATATATATATATATATATATATATATATATATATATATATATATATATATATATATATATATATACCTTTGTTTTTGTGCGTC
>NC_090751.1:39127715-39135215 GCF_036898095.1 Palaemon carinicauda
TATATATATATATATATATATATATATATATATATATATATATATATATACATATATATATATATATATATATATATATATATATATATATATATATATATATATATGTGTGTGTGTGTGTGTGTGTGTGTGTGTGTGTGTTTGTTTGTGTGTGTGTGAGTGATTATAAAAGCTTTTAGAGCTTGCAGCTTCTCTGAAGCAATTTTCATTGAAGGCAATTGCTTTAGTTGTGTCAATATGTAGGATTCATGATATTTTTATGTTTGTTTTTTTTCATATTCTCTTGCGTGAGCTTTTAGTAAAAGAATCTGCGTTTATCTTATTTCATTTGTTTTATACTTACAGCTGTCTCGTCAAAACTATGGCTTTCTCAAGTAATTCATAACCTACGTTTCAGACCAACATTTTTATATAAGAATTGAGCTAAAATTACGATCAATAATCACAACTTTTAAAGGCTAAAAGAAAAAGTGAAAATGAAAACATTTGAAAATTTCCTTAAAAGGAAATTGGCTCGCTATATGCTTAAATATATCTGCAAACGCATACACTTATACAAACATACATGCAGACATGCACATGTGAATAGTGTAATGAATTTACATAGAGACCGACGCTCCAAAGACGTCTGCTGGCTCATAGAAATCAGCTGCACTTACGCCAACATTAAATCGATATCCACGGCTGAAAACCCTCCCTGAAAGAACTGATTGACGGGACCCAGATCGTTCAAAGTGAAAACAACTACGGTTGATTTATTATAGCTGAAGTAGTGAGCATTGCCCTCCAAACGCAGACTTTGAACGTCGCCTTCCAGACAAAGGTGGCACTGATACTACCACGTGCTTCTGGAAGCTGCTTGACCCTGACAACTGAGCGATCTTGACCGCCTGACCTGCAAAACGGGATGTCTCTGTGCGAGTTCCTAAGATAAGAAACATGCATGCATACAATTATCTTTGTGTATGTGTGTTTATGTGCGGTAATGTTTATTTAATGACTTTTAATATATTAGGAAGAAAAAGTCCGGCAATTTTATTTTTTGTGTTTATTTTCCTTAAATGTTATAAGTAAGTTAGCCTTAAAAGTCATGTGTAAATTAATCTTACTACAAATTCTTTTGGGATAACACCCGAAAAAAGCTCCTAAACCCTTTCTTTAAGATATGATTTTTAGATTAACTGATCATTATTTTAGCTGGATTTTTATATCTAAACATGATTGTGAAACTAATTTGAATCAGTAATCACTTGATAAAGCCACCATTTTTTCGAATCAGGGCTGTTGTGATTGAATAAAGAAAATAGGAAAATCGCCGTTCACTTTATGAAAGGCTCACTCCGGATTATTATTATTATTATTATTATTATTATTATTATTATTATTACTACTAGCCAAGGTACAACCCTAGTTGGAAAACAAGATGCTATAAGCCCAAGGGCTCCATTAGGGAAAAATAGCCCAGTGAGGAAAGGAAATAAGGGAATAAATAAATGATGAGAACAAGTTAACAATTAATTATTCTAAAACAGTAAAATCTTTAAAATAGATTTATCCTATATTAAATATTAACAATGTCAAAAACAGATATGTCATATATAAACTATTAACAACGTCAAAAACAGATATGTCATAATAAACTATTAACGACGTCAAAAACAGATATGTCATATATAAACTATTAACGACGTCAAAAACAGATATGTCATATATAAACTATAAAAAAAAACTGAAAAAATTGGTAAATGCGAGAATTCCTGCTGGAAACACGTCGAGCATAATATTGTATCTGCTAGATTGCCTTCCGTTTTTCTATTTTAGTCATGCTCAGCAGTAAAAATGTTCTTACCTATATCCTTCATTTCTCTCCATTAGTAAACTTCACTCATGCTCTTGCTTTCCCTCCAATTCCCTGACATCCTTTACCCTTTGCAATCAATCTCGAGACAGCCCTTTTCATCTGTCAATTCTGATTTCGAGAGAACATCTGAATAAGAATCGGGTGAGTTACGCAAGTTCAGTTTTCCTATACTTGACACACAATTCAAACAATTTATTCTTAGGCTACTTTCCATACCAATTTCTTGTACCATTCTAATGAAAATGTCGTTCAGCCTCCTGTGTGAACTTGTCTGACATTCGTATTATTTCTGATTTTTCCTAGAGAGATTACATAGTTCAAAAGGAAAATTAATTACCAGAGGTTTATATTGCTTAACATTCTTTGCTATTTTCAACATTGATTTCAGGTTTCCCTTTCTTAAGAAGTCTCTCAAAAAGTGGATAACATGGGATTTAAATTTGTAATTTATTGATCTATGGATCCTACACAGGCCTGTGCATCCCTCGAAAATCGTTATCTTTAACTACGGCCGTTTTCTGCATTGATAATAACTTTCTTCACTCTACTTCATCGATTCATTTGTCACCATCTCAAAAGTATCTTGTAATTGAGAACTGAAATTTTGCTGGACAGTCAGCTTTTCCCCCTTTTCTGTAAGATGCGGCTATGCCGTAATTTTTTTTTTTTTTTTTTTTTTTTTTTTTTTCCTTGGATGGAAATCACCTTCCTCTTCACCAGAAATTTTATGATACACGGCAAAAAGTAATTTCCAGTTTTTTTTTATTTTTTATTGTATAGACTAAAAACCCTTGATTTACCCACTTTTGTGTTGCTTAATTACTCTTGATTTATGCGCTTTGGAATTCCGCTTTCATGGGAATCTCTAGTATTAAGCCTTTTGCTTTTTCGTCCATAGTGCCAAGGATAGGAAAGAGCATTAGACTCGTGATAAACTATAAGGTCCTATCATCCTTTGCTTATAAATGAATTAGGATATTAATGACCTAAATTGTCTTCTTTTGCTACATAATGGATTTGCAATAGTTATGACATTATTTCATCTCTAGTTTACTTTTCACTGTTACTAGTCATATGGCGTATAGAAAAGATTACCCTTACATTTATACGATCTGCGGTGCTTGAATTGCTGTAAATGTTTAAAGAAAATTAACGTTTTCCTTCAAATTCGTAGGATGCAACATTTTTTGCAAGACAGCAATTAATTGTAATAAAAACGCCAAACTCATATATGAAATAACTTACGAAAGTACTTTCGGCACGCTTCCATTAAAATTAAATCTAGATTGACGCTTGATATTCAATTTAGGAATTTAAATGGCTGTAATCGGAGGGCAGATAATTTTTCCTGTTCATTTTATATCATATAAGATTATTGAAAATATATTTATCTTAGTAATAGGAGGTTGTCCTGCAATATTTCTTTATTTCATTCCTCTTAATAGTTTAGTAATACCATTGGGTGTTTGTATGATATAACTAATGTATATATTAGCCTTGTTCATAAGCATGGGCATAAAAATTCTTTTCAAATATAACAAACATTTATACTTTCGTAGAAACTGAACAAATGTTACTGTATGAATTAGACTTCATAGTAAGGACAGTTCAAATATTCTTTTATTAAAGTATTTCAAATACGGTTTATCCCTTGAAAAATCTCGCCAAGCTGCCGAAATCCTTCAAGGGAAAACCGTTTCCTCCGTAATCCAAGAATCATCATTCACGCCCTAAGCAATGACAAAAGGGGTCGTACCCCTGACGCGGATAACCTTTCCCACCCCGGCCCCCCAAATCCCTTCCATCACAGCAGCGAAACAGCATCAGAACTTTCAACTGCATGTCCTGCAGCTGTGTGGATTCGACAGTGATTCGTGGCATGGCCATGACATATTGAATTTCACTCGCAGCGAACAACGCCTATCGCTCCGACGCTCACCCCCCCCCCCTCCCTTCTCCTCCCCCCCCCCCCCCCTTCCCCCAGTTTCTTGTCGCGTGAAATACTTGGGGACAAGGGAGTCTCCATTTAATGGTAATGGTCCTTGTTAATTGTAACATTCCAAGATAGGCTTTGTTGATCCTGAAAGAGGAGGTGATATATTCTTTTTGACGTTTCAGTGTTTGATGGAAATAAAGGTTTATTATGATGTTTTATATTTTTAAATGAAGTGATGAAGAGATAGCTACCAAGCTTTTTCAAGAAAAATATATATCAGAGGTAACATTTTAAGTTCTCTCTCTCTCTCTCTCTCTCTCTCTCTCTCTCTCTCTCTCTCTCTCTCTCTCTCTCTCTCTCTCTCTCTCTCTCTCTTCTATATTTGAAATATTAACATTAACTTACGGTAAAAGTACATAAGAAACTTTTGAAACTTTGACGCAGACAACTAAACCCCGACTTTAAAGTTGAACAATTGGCAGATATGTAAACCGGCAGCTCCCAAAGACATTGAGCGGGATAGAAGAACCCTAGATCAAAATAAACTAGGAAAATTAAAAGCTTTATTTTTATTTTCGATAAGTACAAAGTGATACAACAAGAGATTAATTCCCAAGAGAAGTCAATATATCTAGTGCTCTTGGAGTAGATATATTTCGTTATCGTTAATTCTTTGCCTTAGGATGAGGAATAAGTTAGTGCCAATAAATTTTTTCAAATTATTCTCTGTGTTTTAAAGGGGATATATAATTTCTTTCATTAGTTATAATCCATTATATATATATATATATATATATATATATATATATATATATATATATATATATATATATATATATATATATATAAATATATATATATATATATATATATATATATATATATATATATAAATATATATATATATATATATATATATATATATATATAAATATATATATATATATATATATATATATATATATATATATATATATATATATATATAATCTGTGTACGTATTTCAAGCAGAATGTACAGTCATTGGTAAGAGTGTATATGCATAATTGAATTAATAATACTAATTGCCCTAAACCCTGCAAATCATTTGATGTCCCCATATAAAAAAAAAAAGTCACAGAACAGTATTTCCTTTGATGAAATTTTGAACTTTAACCTAATGTTATCCTTAAATGGATTTATCAAATGACAATTTCGGATTTCGTTTACCTCTCATAGGAACGCTGTCCCATTTTCATTTCTCCCAAACAAAATGGAAGACATGTTTATCATAAATTAGATTCATTCTTTTCAGTTACTCCCATTAATCATGATCGATTCTCCTGCTTCATATTATTTTTTATCACATGACATAAAGCCTCATAATAGATTACCATGAAGTAATAACTTAAATCACCACGTTTTTAACATTTTCCCTTTCTCGTTTGTTTGTATTCATTACTCAAAATCCAGTCGAAGACTTTGCCGAACCCTGAGTTGCATTTTTACCCACATTTTCCAGTGATAATTATATGTAAATCTATTTCAAACCATTCATGCAGTCACCAAACCTCTACAGTGTTTTTTATTTTATTATTTAATATTACTATCTTGATTTGTTTTTACTGTTTTCTTTCGCCTTTCTCCATTGCCTTCTATATCCCTGGAATTGTTCTTAATTCTTGGAGTGTACTACGAACAATTCTCTCTCTCTCTCTCTCTCTCTCTCTCTCTCTCTCTCTCTCTCTCTCTCTCTCTCTCTCTCTCTCTCTCTCTGTCTCTCTCTCTCTCTCTCAAATGCTTATGCACAAAATCTAACCAACTAATTTGTCCATCAGGAGATACCTTCACTTCTTTCTCTTCCCAATTTGTTTACTATTTCGTCTCTCTCTCTCTCTCTCTCTCTCTCTCTCTCTCTCTCTCTCTCTCTCTCTCTCTCTCTCTCTCTCTCTCTCTCTCTCAAATGCTTATGCACAAAATCTAACCAACTGATTTGTCTATCAGCAGATACCTTCTCTTCTTTCTCTTCCCAATTTGTTTACTATTTCTGTCAAATCATTTGATGATCATGGAAGCTAAAGTTCAGAGGGTATTTACTCCAGTATGAATATGTTAATGCAGATTCTCTTCTGGAGACTGATACTGTTCACTTCAACATATTAGTGACCGAATTTACAAAATTAGTTTCATTTAAATCAACATCCTCACATATACAATGCCTGCAAATAAGTAGTTAAATGGAGTTGGTGGCAAAAATTAGTTGTTCTCTCTTCTTATTCCTAAACTCATTTATTCTTATTCTATCATCTTTTACGTATTTTACGTTTTTCTTTTATCAATATGTTCCTTTATATCCTAGTAAAATACTCTTGTCGCTATTCATTTGAAACCTTAAAAATTTTTCTTTTGGTGGTCAGAATCAAACGTGTAATTTTGATATCAAGCTTGTACTATACTCAAAGAGAAAGATACCATGAATGCTTGGAAAACTCGTGAACCTACTTTCCCAAGAGATCATTAAATGGAATATTAGTAATGAAAGAAAACTCCGAAATATCTTACATAGGGAAAAAAACAACTTTTATTCAAATGCACCATTTCACGTAACGGAAAATGATTATGTAGAGACTTATTTGCCAATGAGTAATTATGAACTACAGATGAATGAATGCATGTATACAAAGATGAATAGATAAAAAGATAAAAAAAAAGTTAGTTACTTGATAACTACATGGATAAATCAATAAAACTTAATAAAAAAAAAAAAAAATCCAATATTACTATGAAACAGTAAAATGTCGCAATTTTCAACCAGTTTGGCTAAAGTTTGTAGATAATAGTGTTGTCAAACATTTTATGAAAATTTGTTTTTGCACATAAATGTCAATTCTTTACAGAAACACACACACACACACACACACACACACACACACACACACACACACACACATATATATATATATACATATATATATTATATATATATATATTTATATGTATATATATATATATATATATATATATACATACCGTATGTGTATACAATACATGTGTGTGTGTATATATATATATATATATATATATATATATATATATATATATATATATATATATATATATATATATATATATATATATAAACACATATATACACTATTGTATGCAACCTGTCAAAAGACGGCTAAATATATAGATAGATAATAGATATGTACACACGCGCAACTCCCTCTCTCCAGAGAGACCGGGAGAGCTGTCCGTGATCGGAGAAAAAGAATAAAAGAAATATAAATATGTATATATATATATATATATATATATATATATATATATATATATATATATATATATATATATATATATATATATATATATATATATATATATGTTTGTGTGTGTGTAAACAGACACTTGCTTTTTATTACATAAGGAAGATATAAACTGTAAATATGATTGAATAATAACTAACATGCCTGACAAATAAACAAAAAGAATAGCTAAAATTAATCTATATCCCAGGCTTTTCCCGACTGTCTTTTTATCTCTTTTATTTTTCTCTATTTTTGAGTGGAACAAAACGAAGAGACTCTTCCAACAATTCCCTTCCGAATGAAGTCCTGATGCAATACAGCCAAAGGCTTCACAGGAATTTTAAAAAGGACTTTGAAAGGAAGCCCCTGGACTCTTCTGAAGTTCCCCTTGTTCTTTTATTAACTTTTGTTTATTG
>NC_090751.1:39145215-39165215 GCF_036898095.1 Palaemon carinicauda
CGGTGGCATAGTGAATAGTTAATGGAAATGTTCAAAAGCCTGAATGACATTACAAGTATTATAATCATATTACGCTAAATACAAATCAGACCATAAACATTGGATTTAAACTAGAAACTGAATAATTACCTATTCAGGCTATAGTAAATATGCCCACGGGCTTTCTCTTGACTGTGTAAAGTTGCAAGTCGTAAGATAAATGCAGTTTTGCAACCACGGGGGCAATTCCAAATGCTGCTAGCCATTCTTGACTGTTATGTGTTTCAGAGCCGATGGAACAAGGTGAATGGGTGTCTGGTAGATGGGCGATGCAAAATTTTGTCAAAAGGTGTTTACATTGCTTATGTAATGAATGTTTCCGACTCTTGGCTCGTTATCACTGGCCATGGCGTCGGCTAAATCATTTTTACTCCATAAAAATTAAAACTATCGGGTTTAGGTTATTGATAATGCTGACAAAATTTGTGTGTGGTTGTAAAATATGCATATGTCAACTTTCAGCTACATCCGATGCATTGATAAGGAGCAAAGTCCAAAAAACCGTGTTACAGAGGCCCTGAATCTCATAGTAGTATAAAGATGTAAGAAGAATTGAAAGGTGATAAATTCGGACATGGGATTGGAGAAATAACAAAGAGAATGTCCTAAAGGAACATTTAGTGTGGCGTTTTGGGACTGTTTGCTAGCGCAAAAATAAACAGCTATGTAAGATAACTGTACGAGTGCACAATTTTGAACTCGGGAGTGACGAGGAGATGATGACCTAGAAAGTAGTTAACAGAGGGGATGAAAAGAGTATTGAAATTGAAAAGCTTCAATATCCAGAAGGTCAAAGAATACTTGCTAGACGAAAGTAAAGGTTGTAGTATTGGTATGTGTCGTTCGACTAGGTTTTCATGAGCTTCCTATATACTATTAATGTTTTCTAATTAGCAGTTTTGCCTAAGTGTGGTAGTAATTGGTGGGTGTTTATTTTCTGTAAATATCCTAATGACATACACACATGTATGCCTCTACTGTGTATATATATATATATATATATATTTATATATATATATATATATGTGTGTGTGTGTGTGTGTGAGTGTGTGTATGTACGCGAACACACACACACACACACACATATATATATATATATATAAGTATATATATATATATATATATATATCTACAATTCAATGGGACTGTAATTTGGATAGCTCTTCCAACAGTACTCTTAAATAAAGCCATTTACGAATTTAGAAATGAAAAGAATCACAATAGAAATTCGATGCGTTAATTACAAAAGAATATAATGAGCATGTCTTTTCTTCTCATGCATTTAATCTACTTTTATAGGAACAATTTTAGATCAGGTGTTTACCTGATGATTCTTGTATTATGATTCTGTCCGTCCATTTATTTCGTCTTCCGATAGCAGAATGAAAGATTCCAGTTTTTTGTTTGATTGATGAAGGCGAACCATTCTCTCGTACTCACAAGTGTCCTTACAAAATAAATATGAGTCACTCCAATTAATGCGATGTTTTGGAATCCTGACATTAATGAATTCCTCGAATTCTCTGAACCATATCTTATTGATTTTCGCTCTTCCAGATTTTGTAGTTGTGAAAGACTCTCTCTCTCTCTCTCTCTCTCTCTCTCTCTCTCTCACACACACACACACACACAGACAGGCATATATAGACACACACGTACTCATTTCGAGTTTATTTTGAAAACAGCAGTTATTGTTTATAAACATAGAGTTCAAGTCTTAATTGCTAACAAAGGGAAATAAAATGGTGACTGTAGCTGAATCGAATGAAATCTTAATTAACATTGAAATATGAAAAATTGATTTCATATTTGCAATGAATTATTTGTATAACGTAACTGATCACCAATAAATACCGAATTGGTATCTTCGATAGCCTTAATGATTACATACCCAAGGTAATGTAACCGATAGAGGAATATTTTGAATAGTATTGCCTTATTGTATATAATGAATATCTTATAATTCAAATCACTGTTGATATATTCTTTTTTATTACATTCATAAAATGTATATAAGAAACAATTTAAAGTAGACCTTATGTCTTAATATATATATATATATATATATATATGTATATATATATATATATATATATTCTCTGAAAAGAAACAAGAAGTTAATTACTGTAGTGCAAATAAATTCCTGGATACATTGGTGGTATTTTACATTTTAAGAAGCTACTGGTAAGAATGATATATAAGGAATTCCTGTATTTCATGCCCAAGTTTCCTTTGATATATCTGTGCTGTGGGAAAAGCAGTCTTTCTTAATGACAAGGAATTTGACGTTTCTTCTCAATCCTGAGGTGAGGGGGCCTCCAAGAATTTTAAGATTTATTTTTCGAAATATAGAGAACAAAACATTCAAGAATAATTTAGTTATTTTAAACTTGACATCATCCCCTGAAAATATCCAGACTGAAAACTGGCGCTGAAAGAAATATAATCAAGTCAAAAGAAAGTAGTCCTTGATTAAATAATGATATGATGGCATTTTGTCTTACTCTTTTTAAGGGGATAAAAACTTGGTAACTTGGTGCATTTGCTAGTTATTGTTAAGGGTGTCTTTTATGAATTATTTTTCGTGTTCTATATTCTTAGCGAAATAGCCAAGTAGGCCATTGATGGATAACCTAATGATTTATTTTTAGGATATAGTATTAGAAGATGATCGGACCCATGTGGGGTTAAAATATCATATCGATACTGTGAAATTTTACAGACTCTAAATCTTCGATCGACCGCATTTTATAACAAACGACATAAGATAATTTTTTATATATAATAAAACAATATTTTCTATACATAAACTAAAACGACTAGTAATTGAGACTGACACGCAAAGGGCGTTTTCATTCCAGGGCTTGAAAGATTCACAAGATAACCTTTGCTTGGAAACATTGACCACCAGCTGCACGACGATAGATAGAGAGCATTGCTACTCCTCCCTTTAGTATCTTAGACATTGGTGATAAATTGCCTGTAATATCCATTGTGCTCATGGAGTTAAGTAAAAGATAGATGCTACCTGCAAGAGCCATGATTGCGGGGACCCGGTTCAGATACTCGTTATGATTTATTGTCCCCCTTATGAGGATGGCTCTCTGACTATCTGGATTAAACTGTGTAGGAAGCTTTTAAAGTGAAATTTAAATCTCATGTTCTATACTTATATTATTTATATAAAATGGTATATTAAAGGTATGGATATATATATAATTCTTAACAAATATACAGTACATGCATACACATATTTTATACATATGCATATATATGTATATATACATATATATATGTATATATATATATATATATATAATACTTGTACAGTACATATACATATTTACAGTATATCAATGTACATATTTATATATGTATATATATATATATATGTGTGTGTGTGTGTATATATATATATATATATACATATATATATATATCTGTGTATATATGTATGTATATATATATATATATATAATACTTGTATAGTACATATACATATAAACAGCATATCCATGTACATACTTATTTATAAATGTATTTATTTCTGTATATATACATATACTGTATATACATATACACACATATATATGTATATATATACATATATATATGTGTGTGTATATATATATGAGTTTGTAAATGTTTGTGTTCTAGCGTGTGGCTGTGTGTATATCATTTTACAAACAAAAATATTCGTCATTGCTTAGGTAATTACTCTGAAAAATGGAATAAGAAAAATCTCTCACCTTGAAAAAGCACTTATCGACCAACTTTTCTTCTGCAGCAAAATAGTCCTTAAGACTCAAGCAAGTACATAACACTCGGGAGACCCCGCCATCTAATCAGTTGTCGGAAAACTTCGGTCCATCCATCTCTATACTTTGGAATTCTTTGCAAAATTCATCATTTTTTGTTGGGGGGGGGGGGGAGGGGGGAAAGTGTTTGCATATGGTATTTTGTTAGACCCTCTTACCTTTTCCTTAGACCTGATTTTTCTATTTTACTCAATATATGAATAAGGTAATATATATATATATATATATATACATATATATATATATATATATATATGTATATATATATATATATATATATATTAATCAAGTTTGCCGTTTAGTAAGCTTGGGTTGCTCAGAATAAGGGACAAATTTCGAAATCATTTGATAATTAGAAATGATGAGATGATTGAAAGATTATTTTCATAAGAATAATTGGCAATATGGCGAAATTTAGAAACGTAAACATGTCAAAATATGGTTCTTGCTAAACTTTTATTCCTGGAATCTAGTCACAGTGATTTAATCCCTACTTTTGTTTTTTAATGGTTCTAATCTTGGCTGATGTTCCTTATCTAAAAACAGTACTATAAACTAGCTCCTTCCTATCACCCTGATGATATATTGATATGGTGCAGACGTTTCATATTTTTGTCATTTTACCTTAATTGTAATGCTCATTTTCATGAATACGTCAGTTATAAGAATGATAATATAAATAGGTTATCATAATAACAAGATTTCTGGTTTTCATAATAACTTGCTCGTTATAAACACAATGTATCAGAAGGTATATTCTGAAGCTCTTCATCAGAAGATTTTATTAGATTTGGACTAAAATAGCCGATCCTTAACTCAAGGAAATGCTCGCACCATTGTGAAAAGCGAGTATCGATTTATGGCTAATTTTTGGAGTCTGAATTATGAGCGTAAATGGAATATGGCAGTACTAATAAGGAGAACCCACCTAGCATGCGGAGTATCAATGCATACCTAAAATGAAATACTAATTGCTAAAAATTCTAATAAATAAAGTTAAATTGATGAATAAGTTTCCGGTAAAGCTAAGTTAATGTGTAAAATGTCAAAATAATATTTTTATATAAATATTGACGTGGGCTTTTTATAGAAATAATTGATATTTTATGCCTACAGTCTCCATTATGGATTTTGGAACGACATTCGTGAGTATACTAGCCGAATATATAGTGCATGTTACTAGCAAACACTTATCTACTGTGCATATATATATATATATATATATACATATATACATACATATATATACATATATATATGTTTATATATATATATATATATAATATATATATATATATATATGTATATATATATATATATATATTATATATATATATATATTGCATATGGGTGTGTTTATTTGTCGTATGAGTTTTTCCATGCCTTTTCTACGTATAGAGAGAGCTCAGACAAAAATCGATCGTAGTGCACATCAGTTTTGGAATTGGGAATTTCCCTCAATATATCCTATTATGGCCTATACATTCAAACTTTATTTCTTTCACTTTCTCAGAAAGAGAAATAAGTCGTAATTAAGGGTCTAAAGGGCATACATCAAAATCACGTCGTAAATAATATATATATATATATATATACTGTATATACATATATATATTGTATATAAATATATATATATATATATATATATTGTATATAAATAAATAAATAAATATATATATATATATATATACTGTATATACATATATATATTGTATATAAATATATATATATATATATATATACAGTATATATATATATATATATATATTACATCGATTTCTTCAAATAGTTATAAGAAAAAAAGTTTTGCTTTTGACCGTGTGTTTCGAGGTCACAAGCATTAAAATCTCAGGCAGGAAGGAAGTAGCTCCAATATCCTGCTGATAGTAAACCAAACAAACAAGCAAGCAGACATGATGACAGATATAAAAACATAAGAGAGAAAAAATTCAACAACGGACAATTTGTATATTCGTAGAATTACAACATCCGTGTTTGGCCGGTGTATAAAATCTGTGTCGCAATACTGGGAAGCAATATCAATAAGTCTATGTATTTATGATTTTCGATGTTCCCCACATACAGCCTATTCAGAGTGATTCTAGCGACATACTGTTCGCAAATACACCGTCGGCATACAACGGTGCTGTAACTTTGCTTGTCACACATTGCCAAACACTGATAGATGAATTTATGAATATTCACAATTATCGCGCATTTCTCATTTCCGTCTGATTGTCCTTTATCTATTCATGGCTGCAGGCGAATTTTCGTCGACAACAACTTCAAAAATGAAACTTCCGATGAAAACAAAGGCTCAGCCATGTAGTTCGTTCATGTCCAATTTGTTATGTTCTGATGGGATGCTGCAAGTATTCTGTATTGACTTTTTGATATATATATATATATATATATATATATATAAATAGATTTATATAAATATATATGGGTTTGTGTACAGTACAACAACAGTGCAACAGCAAATGCAGATGTATCTAGTCCACTTAAGAACAAAGTCCTCAGACATGTCAATTCATGTCTGGGGTTTGGTCAGTTTTCATCTCCGCGCTTGCCAGTGCGGGTTAGTGATGGTGGGAGATTTTCATCTGATGGTTCACAGCAACCAAACTACTATGGGTGGGCCTGACTAGTACAGCTTTTCTGATCATGGCGATATACAAACCCTTTCACCACGTTAAGGGATTCTCCTCAGGAGGTGTACCGTATATACACTGCATATATATATATATATATATATATCCTCACATCATATACAGATATGTGTTTATAGGGCTTACTCGTTTTACCAGCTGAAGTAGATGTTGCCGGTATTGAATAAATTTCTGGTTTATCGGGAAGTTTCTAAAGGTAAGGTTGCTTTCACATAACTATTATCCCCAGTAAACGTCTGTTCCCAATACAATACAAATAATTCTTAAAATAGTTCTTTAACTTTTGCCGTCATTTATATGAACAACTATAGTCCATTTCTTTTAGCGATGCATATTTGCACCGACTCGTGGCGGTGCCCTTTTAGCTCGGAAAAGTTTCCTGATCGCTGATTGGTTAGAATTATCTTGTCCAACCAATCAGCGATCCGGAAACTTTTCCGAGCTAGAAGGGCACCACTGCGAGTCGGTGCAAATATGCATCGCTAAAAGAAATGGACTATAGTCCTGCTGGCCCTGTGTTTGAACGTTTTCTTCATTTAAACATACTTTAAACGTCTTGATCAGCTATCAGTTGCACTTACTTAAAAAGTGTCTCCAACATACTTATAACCTCTTCAACATTTAGTGTTCCATCATTATGCAACCTTGTAATTTACCTTTGGTATATCCTAAGCACTTACTTCTGCAACCATTTTCAGATTAATACCACCCTCATCTATTACTGTAGCCAGAACCAGATTGTATCATTAAGAATGATCTCTCCTCGTACCTTCCATATTTGACAAGATTAACTCACTCTAGTGACAATGGAAAGTCTTTTCTTACGATAGCTTTTCTCTATCAGACATTTTTTTCTGTCTATAAATATTCATTTAAATATGAATTAAAGTCTTTCCTTATTTTAAATACATGCAGAAATTTAATGTTAGTGCAGCAGCATGATCTCTTTTTATTTTTTTATTGCAAATGAACTTGAAGATATTCACAGTGACATTCCGAATTTCCGATAATGTCATTTTACTCCTTACTATTTTTGTTTTCTTTTTCTTTAAATCTACGTATATCAATGACCACTCCTTGCTAACTCAATGTCAACTTTTTATCCTTTGTTAACTTTTCGCCTAACTTCAAGTTACATGCTAATCTCATCTTTGAGGTAACTGAAGTGTCTTACTTTAATTGAAAAACACATTTCCTATAACAATTTTTTAGTTAAGGCGGAAATATACTTTCATTAGACCAGGTAATGATCACTTATAAACGCTCATTTTCCCTCTTATATCAAATAATTTTATCATATGCTCTCTAAGGAAACAAAAGAAAATTTATCTGTGGGGACCATTATTATATAAATCAAATATATTCATTATATTGATAAAAAAGACCTAGCAAATATTACATCCTAGGATCGAATTAAAATGTATAAAACCATAATCCCAGATGATCATGCCACACGTATATAAACCTTTTCTTCATTTATTTACATTGTATGAAATGGATAAACACTTGCTGTTTCAACATTATTATTTTCATTGACTAGATAATTTTTTTTTTTTTTTTTTTTTTTTGATGATCATGAAAGTAGCATTTTTATTCATTTAGAAAAAAACTAAAAAATTACAGAACCTTTATTTCATGTTAGAAACTCGTGTGAAATAGTACATTGGACAATTTATATAAATATTGATAGTGCTACTTTGAAATTTGACGAGTACAAACTCTTACTCGCAGCTATTTATATTGGTATTTCAGATTTTTTAAGTAATTTCGTAAACTTTAATGGCTGACACCATAGACAGTAAACTAATACTGCAAAGCTGCCAATTATGATATCATATTTTAATTTATTTTCTTTTCGATAAAAGAGCTCTTTAGATAAATGCATCAGTAATATAGATTAAAATACACATTTTCATGAGGTGCAAGTTTCTTGAGGATATTATATCACGAATATTTTATGATGTACTTCGCTTTAATATTGCCAGTATTGCAGGTTAAAAAATATATATATGATACATTTCAAAACGTTCAACAACTTACCATAAAATTTATAAATAAAAGATTCTTTCATATTTGAAATAAATAGAAATATGCATGAGTACAAAACTCTTACGTGTACAATCAACAGATTTTACTATGAAATAAAAATCATATGATTTCAATCATATTTGACTCACATACGAAAGAAGAATTTCCTTGTACCTTCTAAAATTCATATATTTTATCATTTCTGTTTCAAAATCTCAAATTATATACTGTATGTACTGTATGCATATATAGAATTATCTATACAGTAATTTCTGATTTTATGATAGTACCTTTTAATAATAAGAAATGGTTTATGCGCTTTACATTTTAACGCCTTGTTTTACTTTAATGATTACCAATTATCATTAAATAGATAACCACAGGTTTATGGGAAAGTATCCATATGTAGAGAAAAACATTCACTTACATGCACTGTGAAAATAAGATTCTGTTTTATAATCAAATAATGGCCGTATTAACAGGGTTGCTGTCATGCTTGCCTCATCATTCTTTTTTTGTTATAATAATAATAATGATGATAATAATGATAACAATAATAATAATAATTATATATGCCATAGCAGAGAAAAAATCCTATTGGCTTCTTACTGTATGAAAGTATACATAAGAATAAAGTGTAAAGTTTAAAGTGTATTATTATTATTATTATTATTATTATTATTAATATTATTATTATTATTATTATTATTATTATTATTATTATTATTATTATTATTATTATTATTATTATTATTATTATTATCATTGATATAGTAATAATAATTAACTCTCATTTAATATTATTCAACTTTTATCTACTTTTACTGAACGCAGAACATTAACCTTAGTATCCCAGTAAATCTAATATTTATTCAACTACTAAAAAAATAGTGCAGTAATATTAATAAAGTCTGCCAATGCAGATGTAACTAATCATGAATCCAAAACTACAACAGCAAAACAACTCTTTGGCAGTGAGAGAAAAAGATTATGATGAATTGCTATGCACTGCATGACCGCTTTGCATGTTTCCTTTAATTTACAAGGAACAAGTCTCGTATCAATTCGCATTTATAATATAATATGAACTAAAATAGGTTACAAGCTTATCTTTTGTTTAAAAGGAATTAATCTTTCCTAAGAAAAAAAAAGAAAAAAGAAAGAAGTTTTGAGAATATTTTGTGACTTTCTGTTTCGCCTTACACTTATCATGATACATATTTTCCGATTCATTATTTATAGATCCTTTTTTTTTAAGGCAGCAAGTGTCTTATTTTTTACTGATATAGATTTACAAGCCAATAGGATATTTATCCAATTTTATTATGTTCAATGTTAACCCTGGATAGGTACGGTGGGTCGTTCGCGACCCCGAGCGTCAAAAAAAAACAGGTTTTTCTCACGTGACTCACCCCCGTGACTGAATTTGTGGGTGATCGACCTGCAGGAGGTGTCTCCCCTACACGCTCTAGTAGTGTCCAGATGTGCATTGCTGTAGCTGTACTCCTTCCCCGATTTCTGAGACGCGTCGGGGTCGTTCGCGTCCGAGTTTACCCTTCTAAGGTAGTTTGCATAATTATCAAAGTTATTACGTATTATGAAATTGTCGTAGAATGGTGCAACTTGTATTGGTTATCAGTTGTGGAAAGTCTTGGTGGATTGTTTGGCTACCATGTGCATGTTTTTTTTTTTAGTTAAAAGGTCGTTCATCACCACGAGGACCATTTTACCGCGAGTGCCCCTTTTTCATTTCTTTTCATTTTTTTGCCAAGTCATTTTTCCGTAAGATATTGCCAAATAGTGTCGTAAAACTTTTGCTTGTTTAGTGTTTGAAAGTGTGTCTAGATGATCTGGCTACCCATGCATGACTTTGTTTTTGTCAGATACGACGTAGTTATTGGTATATTGGGTATTTAACTGCGGTTACCAATTTCTGTTTTTTTTCAATATTTGTAAAAATTACTACGTAGTAAGGAATTGCCGTATATTATTCATTTTTTTTTCATGTTTATGTGTTAGAAAGTGTGCCTTGATGGTTTGGCTAACACGTGCATGTCTTTTTTTTTATCTGAGATGTCGTATATTAGAATGTCGGGCATTTTACCGCGAGTGTCCCTTTTTCATTTTTTTTCATTTTTTTGCCAAGTCATTTTTCCGTAAGATATTGCGAAATAGTGTCGTAAAACTTTTGCTTTTTTAATGTTGGAAAGTGTGTCTAGATGATCTGGCTACCCATGCGTGATTTTGTTTTTGTCAGATACGACGTAGTTATTGGTATATTGGGTATTTAACTGCGGTTGCCAATTTCTGTTTTTTTTCAATATTTGTAAAAATTTACTACGTAGTAAGGAATTGCCGTATATTATTGATTTTTTTTTCATGTTTATGTGTTAGAAAGTGTGCCTTGATGGTTGGGCTAACACGTGCATGTCTTTTTTTTTATCTGAGATGCCGTATATTAGAATGTTGGGCATTTTTCCGCGAGTGCCCCTTTTTATTTGTTTTGCATTTTTTTTGCTTAGTCATGTTACCGTAAGGAATTGGCAAGTAGTGTCGCAAAACTTATATTTTTATAGTGTTGGAAAGTGTTTCTAGATGATCTGGCTACCCATGCCTATTTTTTTTTTAGCCAGATATGGCGTATATATAAGTATGTGTTCGATTTTCCTGTGATTGCCATTTTTTCGTTTTTTCCCATTTCTTTCAAAATTACTACGTACTAAGGAACTATCACAGAGTAATATTTCATTTATATGTTTATTTGTCGGAAAATATGCCTTGATGGTTTGCCTAGCACGTGGCTGAAATTTTTTTTTTCTGAAATGCCGTATATTAGAATGGCCATTTTTCCACGAGTGCCCATTTTTATTTGTTTTGCATTTTTTTGCTTAGTCATGTTACCGTAAGGAATTGGCAAGTAGTGTCGCAAAACTTATAATTTTATAGTGTTGGAAAGTGTTTCTAGATGATCTGGCTACCCATGCCTATCTTCTTTTTTTAGCCAGATATGGCGTATATATAGGTATGTGTTCGATTTTCCTGTGATTGCCATTTTTTCGTTTTTTCCCATTTCTTTCAAAATTACTACGTACTAAGGAACTATCACAGAGTAATTATTCATTTAGATGTTTATTTGTCGGAAAATGTGCCTTGATGGTTTGCCTAGCACGTGGCTGAATTTTTTTTTTCTGAAATGCCGTATATTAGAATGTTAGCCATTTTTCCGCGAGTGCCCCTTTTTATTTGTTTTGCATTTTTTTGCTTTGTCATGTTACCGTAAGGAATTGGCAAGTAGTGTCGCAAAACTTATATTTTTATAGTGTTGGAAAGTGTTTCTAGATGATCTGACTACCCATGCCTATCTTTTTTTTAGCCAGATATGGCGTATATATAGGTATGTGTTCGATTTTCCGGTGATTGCCATTTTTTCGTTTTTTCCCAATTCTTTCAAAATTACTACGTACTAAGGAACTATCACAGAGTAATGATTCCTCTAGATGTTTATTTGTCGGAAAATTTTGTTTACTTTTTTTTTGATTGAATATCATCAAATTTTTTTAGCTAAAATATTGTTTTACATTTTTTTTTTTCGATTTTATTTCCCTTCAAAAAAATTTTTTTGGGTCAGAATTTTAATTTTATAGTCGTAAAATAATCGAAAATTATCCAGCAACCCACCATACAATTTTTATGCATATCCAATAATAATTAGATTAGTAAATAACACCTTGAAATTGACATACCCTTCCTACATTTCAAGTGGCAGATTAGGGAGTCTGAGTCAGTGTGGTTGGCGGCCATTTTGTGGACATATCCGAAGCGTAAG
This sequence comes from Palaemon carinicauda, assembly GCF_036898095.1. Classification (NCBI taxonomy): domain Eukaryota; kingdom Metazoa; phylum Arthropoda; class Malacostraca; order Decapoda; family Palaemonidae; genus Palaemon; species Palaemon carinicauda. Next base: position 39,157,599 of record NC_090751.1, read on the forward strand.
CTGCCCTATCTATATATATTCTTGTTCCCTATAGAATTTGTGATATTTTGGTATATTTTTACCTGCATAAATATCATATTATATATTAAATATATGTATTTTTTTACGAAATTTCTAAGTACTCAAAAAATTACCTTTAGATATGGCCCCTGATATAAATGTAATTTACAAAATAATGAAGATTTTTTTACATATTTCTATTTTAGGATAACATATGTTTATTCCCTAAAAAAATTAGCCACTTCCTATTTAATTTGGGTACCCCAAAAAATTCATGAAATTTGGACAAATTTTTTTGGCCAAAAAAAGTTACCCTTTTTTTCTCATTTCAGATCTTCACCTCCATGGGTCTGACTTCATCCAAAATACATCAAGATGTGTCCTAAACATTCAAGAATCAATTCCTAAAAGGATTTGTGTATATATGTATAAACTTTTTTTTTATGAATTTTTACGTCAGGTCTTTTTTTTTTTCTACTTAATTTTTTAAAATATTTATAATAAATAGTTTTTCTGCAGATGAGTAGTATTTATCTTTACAGTTGTTTTAAGCATTCATTGAAGTTTTTTTTGGCAAAAGAAAAAAGGAGGTTACTGCAAAAACTGATTTTTCAAGAATTTTTTTTGGCGTCGGGGTCGTTCGCGTCCGAGTATACCCTTAAAGGGGTGTCCGAGGACCGTACCTATCCAGGGTTAAAAATCATTCACTTTACGTTTTATATCTCCTGTCGTATTTTAATGCAATTATCTCTTGTGATAAATAGATAATACCATGGAAGATTTTCTGCTTTAGATAAATTTTTTTTCTTCCAATTAGTTCAAATAAAACTTTCTGCCGTCTTGCTTTACACAGATTGGTTTAGAAAATATATATATTCATTCCTCCAACATATTTACATCTATATCTAGTTTATTTTATCTTTTTTTTTTTTTATAGCATCAGTAAACAATTTAAAAATTCATTATATGCAACGTATGTTAAGATTATTGATAAGAAAAAATATAAACAAAAACAGCAGGATGACAATGGAATTCAACGAATTTTTAAAGAAGTGTAAAATAGAATTATCAAAATTCATTACTTTTCAAGTTAAAGAACCAAATAGATTTGAGTAACCAAAAACATAAACTATATGGATATAAATCTTTATTCACCATACACAAATTTTATTTTCATCTTTTGTTTATATTTATCGCATATGAAATTTATTCATGGTGGGAAAACAAGATTTATTTTGAAAAAATCCCACTACATGTGACCTGGTGACCAAATCATTTTTTTTTGTCGCCTAGTCAGCACCATACTACTCGAAGTTATTTTACGCCAAAGAAAATTCGAACGAATGCGGAACGTGCTTTTCATGTAAACTCGTCTCGTTTATTCAGTGAATTCTAAAATCTATTTCTTTCCAGCCGGTCTGGAATTTACGGTTCCTATGAGCAGACAATACAGTACTTTGTCAATATATAATTTGTTATTTCTCAGCATTTTCAAGTGTACGTGTATGAAGTTACACAGAAGTCACTTGAAGGGAATAGCCGAGTAGATTTTTGTATGAGTTATTATGAAAATGTTGCCCAAATATAATTCGATATATTTAACATAGTACATTTCCAAAGAGCAAAAATAACAGTAGAAACATTGACGATGAGAGAAGATGCGACCTAAACCACGGTACCAAGTGATACAAATGATAAAATTCAGCAATCAGAGGTATTACCCTCGTGGGAGTAAAAGTAAAATTGGGCTGACGAGAATTATTTCGAGAAAGGGACCCCAGTTGCCAACTGAAGGGTCGTTAAGAAAGGGGTTCTTGAGTCTTGTGATAGGGGGCGCCGACTAACAGGTAATTAGCTGACAAAGGGTCTCGTTACAGCTAATGATCTGTGCCAGGTGAAGCTTGTTAACAACAACATCTTTTGGTATGCCAAGTCCAAAGAGGCACCTCAACGGTGCATTACAGAAAATGTAACCATCAGTGAGATTGCTTGTGCTGCCAGGAAGTTCCAACGAATCCCTCAAGAGACCTATAAGGTTTTACGAGATCTTTTACTCTAAGGACCAGTCTTGTTCCGGGGAACTCTGGTAACAATTACTTCCCTGAGTAATATCCTGTGTGGTGGAAAAGAGGAGTGCTATTATTGTCTTTCTTTGAATTGAGTACTGTAGACTTGCATAGACTCCTGATGGGAGTTAATCAAGTGATAGAGAAAAGAGCAATTAACTGATGCAGAAGATTATTGCGGAAACTACATGCTGCGTGAAAGAAGAATGTTATTAAAAAGAACTTGTACACAATTCCTTGTGGTATCAAATAGTCCATTGAATTTGGAAAGTTGGAAATAAAATCATAACTATCCAATAGTATCCATCAAAATAATATTTTCCTTTCAACTGAAGGTACTACTGACACAATTCATCACGTTTTTCTGAGTGTATTCAGCTCAGTTAGTTGAATTTAATAATCAAGAATATACGTGGATGCAATCTTAATTCCACAATTAAGATCTTCATTGCTCTGACGAATATATGAGACAAGGATGTCTGCAAATTGGTATATCTAATCAGCTATAGGTTCATCTTTAAACCATTTCCAATAACAATAGTTAACAAAAAGATATGCGACAAGGATGTTTGCGAAATATTATAACTATTCAAAAGTACATGTCTTTATAACCTTCCACTCCGTAAACAAAAGGCAGTATTGTGATCTACATAAAATCTCCGCTTAGAATACCGAGTTACTTGTTTACAGTAGTAGCTTCAAATTTTGCTGGAATCTTGACTTTTAGTACAATGGAACCAGTGGGCAAATATAAAGTTACTTGTTTTAAACATCTTGAGGTATGAAACAAAAAAATGCCAAAGCTTTATATATCAAAACACGTTATCTCCCTTTCCCAATAATAAAATCCATGACACAAGTTCTCTTCCATTCTCGTCAAGAGGAAGGTCATTAGAGCTCATGTTGACAAAGGGGCTGAAATCGTACCATAAGGGTCATGCCGAAGATCTGAGAGAATATTGCAGGATGGTGTTGACAAATCCGGATATAATGCATAGTTTAGAGAAAGCTCTTGATTGAACTCTAGTTTATTGTCATCTCGGTAGGTTAACCAGATCCGCATGGGTTATATTAGGATTATTTTTTTAGAAGGGCAATTGAAGGATGTACAGTTAGAATCAAAAGAACGCAGACACTCAGAGGAAATCTTTCGTCAGATGTCTCTAATGTTCCCATGACAAAACAGAAAAGGTGTTGCTTTTCTTACTACAACTACGAAATGGGCGGAGCCCTCTCCAACCTCGGCGAATCAATGACAGCAAAGGGGTGTTTTTGCTACTGAAAGCATTAAAATTGCCATATTTCATTCTGTTTTATCATTTGACGTTTCGAATATCCACTGCGAATACTGAATACACACACACACACACACACACACATGTATATATATATATATATATATATATATATATATATATATATATATATATATATATATGTGTGTGTGTGTGTGTGTGTGTGTGTGTGTGTGTGTGTGTGTGTGTGTGTGTATCATGAATCCGCAAAATCATGTAGGAATTATTGGAGTATCGCAGCTAAACAATTCCTTCCGTTGACAGCTACATTAGATTATTTCGACATTAGTCTTGTTCAAGTCACTGATGATAGCAAAAGTACATTCAGATATGATTCGATGTAAAATAATAATAATGACATTCAGAGAGAGAGAGAGAGAGAGAGAGAGAGAGAGAGAGAGAGAGAGAGAGAGAGATTCGGCCTGAATACATAGTTTTTAATATATTAATTTTGTAGTACGTTGGTCAAAATTCGCCTGTAACTTTTTGAGTTAGGTTGGTGACAAACAAATAGACAAAGGTGAAAACATGACCTCTTCGGAGGAGGTAATAATAATAATAATAATAATAATAATAATAATAATAATAATAATAATAATAATAATAATAATAATAATAATAATTGGAACAAAACGTAAATTGTGAGCTCTAACGAGGTGAATATTGGCCCGCCCACTGAGCCCTTTTATAATTTGGAAGTGCAAGATATTTCTTTGGATTTATTAAGCAGACGGGGCGTAACCCAAGTAGTTAGTTCTTCTTACCTTCTAAAATACTGGAATTTATCCATTTATCCAAACCTACCGAAACCTTGTATAGCTTCCAGAAACCACATTATTACTTCCATTCTTGCCTGTTTGTCTTTCAACAATTCCAACTCTTAGTGAGATAAAGATTCACTTCATAAACATCATGTTTCGAGAGAATGGAACTTGCAATGTTTCTCAAGATGATATTTATTTTGAAATTGAGTTTTATGTAAGTGGGGGATATAAACTCGACGCTATCTTTTAGCATTTATTATGAGAGAGAGAGAGAGAGAGAGAGAGAGAGAGAGAGAGAGAGAGAGAGAGAGAGAAGGGGTGAAAGAATCTGAGGGTGGTGAGAACGAGAAGAGATGAGAGTAAGAAGGGGTGAGAGCGAGAAGGGGTGAGAGCGAGAAGGGGTGAGAGAGGGAGAGAATATTGAGAGTCAAAGATTGGGGGCCCAAGGTGTTCATTCCATACCAGTAATGTTGCAGATGAGCTCTTTATGATTAGTCGGCAGCTTGACCCCGCGATATTCATTTCAGTGGTAAAATTACAAACTTCATTTCTAACTAAGCTGATATTTAGTTACTAATAATCTGTTGCGCTACGTCTTTATAGTGCGATTTGTGAAACGACAGGAAAGAAAAAAGAATAGTTACGCCATTTTTAAGGAACAGGACCCCAAGGATTTCAATAGATAAAACAGAATTATATTTGAATAAGAACTAATTTTGGGTCAGAGTTCATAAACAAATGCAAAAAAGCTATCTAAAATATGGTACCAATAGGGCAAAGGGTGGGTGCGCTTTTAAGAACTTAATTTCAAGGTTATAAGCAATGCTTCTCTCCCTTTTTTAGCTTAGCATTTTCAGTTCGTATTGTATAGTTTCTTTTTTACGGTACATGTTTATTTTTCTAGTTTTATTAACCTGGTTTTTGGACAGCTTACTGGAAGATGTAAATGAGAATGTAGCAGCTGGACAGTAATCATTTTCAGTAATCAGTAATAGTGATGTGGTTAAGGATCAACCCGAAGGAACAGTGTTTCATGGCGACTGAGACATCTTTGATCAGCTGGTGTCTGATGTTTATGGAACTGGATCGGTTCAAAGCATAGTTGGAATCTACATGGAATAATTTGTATTCTGTTAAGATGATGGCCTGAAATTAGTCCCTCGTATGACTGAACCCATTCCTGAGAAGATTCAAAATACCAGTCTGTGAGTTTCCAGCATACTACCGGAGAAAACGACCTGAAGAACCAACCATCATAGAGCCCTCAAACTGTGCTGAAAATTGCAGCATCAAGATTCTGTTTTTATTTTTTAGGTTATTGCTTGTCATATGGCCTTTGAGGGTCAATTTATCCCTGCTATATCGGGATCTCTGTCTAGTAGGGTACTGCCAATTCTCCAAACTGAACGACAACTAAGTTTGTATATATATGTATATGCATATATATCTGTATATATATATATATATATATATATATATATATATATATATATATATATATATATATATATATATATATATATATATATATATATACACACACACACACACACACACACACATATATATATATATATATATATATATATATATATATATATATATATATATATTTGACAAGTTTTGCACATTTAGACGTGTTTTTCATATTGAAATTAGCAATATATTTTTTTATACATTAAAGTATGGATTCTCTTAACGACCTCGAAAACAGAGCCAAAGGCGAAATCACACAAAGATAACAGCTTCTGACTGGCCGAGAGTCGAACCCGGATCCAGGAAACTTGTATGAACACTGACATACCACTTGGTCAAGTGGCATGTCAATGTTCATATTTCCTGCACCAGAGTCCGACACCCGGCTAGTCAGAAGCTGCTGTCTTAGCGTGATTTCGCCTGGGGTTCTGATCCCGAGGTCGTTAATAGAATCCAGAGATTAATGTATTAAAAATATATGGCTTATGTGAATATGTAATATATATACATATATATATATATATATATATATATATATATATATATATATATATATATATATATATATATATATATATATAGGTATATATATATATGTGTATATATATAGGTATATATACGTATGTGTATATATATAGGTATATATATGCATGTGTATATAATTATATAGGGATATATATCTATGTGTATATATTTAGGTATATATATGTATGTGTATATATAGGTATATATATGTATATATATATATATATATATATATATATATATATATATATATATATATATGTGTGTGTGTATATATATGTACATATATGTATGTGTAATGTATGTATATATATATATATATATATATATATATATATATATATATATATATATATATATATATATATATATGTATGTTTATATATATGTATATATATGTATGTTTATATATATGTATATATATGTATGTTTGTATATATGTATATATATGTATGTGTATATATATGTATATATATATATATATACTGTATAATATATATATATATATATATATATATATATATATATATATATATATATATATATATATATATATATATATATATATATATATATATATATATACCTTGGCAGCAGGAAGGGTGGAGCCCCGCTCTACCAGCAGGAAAGGGGAGCCCCACCATGCCAGCAGGAAGGGGGGACCCCCGCACGGCCAGAGGGAAGGGGGGAACCCCGCCCTGCCAGGTGGAAGGGGGGAGCCCCGCCCTGCCAGTGGGAAGGGGGGAACCCCGCCCTGCCAGGGGTAAGGGGGGAACCCCGCCCTGCCAGCGGGAAGGGGGGAGCCCCGCCCTGCCAGCGGGAAGGGGGAAACAGCGCCCTGCCAGCGGGAAGGGGGGGAGCCCCGCCCTGCCAGCGGGAAGGGGGGAACCCCGCCCTGCCAGTGGGAAGGGGAGAGTCCCGCCCTGCCAGCGGGAAGGGGAGAGTCCCACCCTGCCAGCGGGAAGGGGGGAGCCCCGCCCTGCCAGCGGGAAGGGGGGGGGAGGGCCGCCCTGCCAGCGGGAAGGGGGGGGGGAGGACCGCCCTGCCAGCGGGGAGTGGGGTGCCCCACCCAGCCAACAATAGATAGTTCTTGTATCTGGCTTATTTTAAAAAAAACACGAATGGTGGAATCAGGAAGGCAGTCATGTAAAGCAAAAGAAGAATCTTGAAGACTTCTTTTTTCTCTCCAAGAGGAAGAAGTCTTCAAGGTTTTTGTTTTGAAGACTTCTTCTTTTTCATGGAGAGAAAAAACGCAGTCTTCAAGATTCTTGTTTTGAAGATTTCTTTCTTTTAAGAAGAAGGAGATCAACGACAAGTGGAATCAGGAAGGCAGTCATGAAAAGCAAAACAAGAACCTTGAAGACTTCTTTTTCTCCACGAGGAAGAAGAAGTCTTCAAGATTCTTGTTTTGAAGACTTCTTCTTCCTCATGGAGAGAAAGAAGAAGTCTCCAAGATTCTTGCTTCGAAGACTTCTTCTTCCTCATGGAGAG
>NC_090751.1:39170215-39175215 GCF_036898095.1 Palaemon carinicauda
TAACTTTTACTGGACTCCTTTCCTTCTTCCATATTTCTAACATTTACTGGACTTCTTTCCTTCGTCCATATTTCTAACTTTTACTGGACTCCTTTCCTTCGTCCATATTTTTAACCTTTATTGGGCTCCTTTTCTTCGTCCATATTTCAAACATTTACTGGACTTTTTTCCTTCGTCCACATTTCTAACTTATACTGGACTTCTTTCCTTTGTTCATATTTCTAACTTTTACTGGACTCCTTTCCTTCGTCCATATTCCTAACTTTTACTGGACTTCTTTTCTTCGTCCATATTTCTTACTAGATTTACACCAAATAGTCTGGCCTATTCTTTTCACATTATTTTCTGTCCTCATACACCTGATAGCACTGAGATTACCAAACAATGCTTGTTACTCAAGTGGTTACTAATGTAATGTAATTTTTCAGAGGCTAGTTTTCTCTTGGAAAGAGGAGAAGAGACTCTGTAGCTATAGCAAGCAGCACATCTAGGAGGGGGACACTCCAAAATCAAACTTTGGTACTCTATCTAGTCTTGGGTAGGACCATGGCTTTCCACTCTCTTGGAGTTGGAGGGTACAATCGGGCGCTGCTCTGTCTTATTTTTCTACCGTTTTTTTTTTCTTTTCTCGTTTCCTATCTTTACTGGCGTATTTTTCTATGTTGGACCCTTTGGGCTTATAGTATGTTGCTTTTCCAATTAGTTTTTTTTAGCTTAGCATATAATAATAATAATAATAATAATAATAATAATAATAATAATAATTTAAGTTATTCGTCAACAGCAGGTCATAAAGCAGAGGAACCGTCTCACCTTTCGCATTTTAGCGGGAAATATCTGGCGTTTCATTGGCTGATTCTTTCTCAGCTATGATTGGTGGTTGTATGTGACGTCATCCAATCGACTTTCAATGAATGTATTTGGGTAAGAGTGAAAAACCTATTCTTATTACAGATGTATTATGACTAAAAATTAAAATTTTCATAGATCGAGCTCAAGATGTTATTATTCCTTTTAATTGATAGATAATGGATCTCGTTGAAGTGTATAAGTTAAGTTAATATGTCATATTGAAAGGAATGGTTGACTTCGTTCTGGCTACGAGGATAAATGTGCGTGTGTGCGTCTGTTAAGCTGTAGTAAGCGAAAGCAACTACCAATCACAGTTGAGGAAGTTATAGCTAATTGTGCAGTGTTGCCAACTGTATTAGACATAAATGAGCTAGATTGAGGTAGGAGATGCGCTAGAAATGCTCTAGGAAGAGTTTTCTAGCTGAATATGGATTTTGGTCATGATATACTTCGAATAAACGATGAATGAACAACAAAAAAGTCAAGTGCAACAATGTAATTATTACCAATGTTGGATACGGGTTTGTTATTCAAATGATACGGCTGACATGCAGTGCAATCAGGTACAATTATTGCCTTTTAGAAGAATTGCCACACAGGTTTTAACTTTATTAACTACGGACTTGAGGAATATAGTTTATCAAAATATGTTATGAAAAATAAATGACAGTGGTATATTCTGTAAAACAACTGGAAATATTACAATACTAGTAACCCGGGAATCAAAGTGTTGAGTAACAACTGTGGTTTCAGAAATTGCCCGGAGAGAGAGAGAGAGAGAGAGAGAGAGAGAGAGAGAGAGAGAGAGAGAGAGAGAGAGAGAGAGAGAGAGAGGTGATCTGAACAAGTTCATTTTGGATATTCAACTTCACCACCTTATAGCCTACAGATACACACACACACACACACACACACACACACATATATATATATATATATATATATATATATATATATATATATATATATATATATATATATATATATATAAATAAATATATATATATATATATATATATATATATATATATATATATATATATATATATATATATATATATATATATAAATTATTTCAGAAATGCACTAGAAAATGCACCAACTATTAAATTTGCGCTAGAAAATGCGCGTTTTTTATGCCAGTGCACTAGAACTTTGTTGGCAATACTGCAATTGGAGGACTGGAATATCCCGCCATGAGAGAGTTCCGGAGAATTATTAGTTGCTTATCGAAATCCTGTGCAAATTTTATCAAGATCAGTCATTCAAGTGATCTAAAAGTTAAAAAGGCTATTAATTAATTTAGTAATAAAATAAATAATGAATCTTAATGAAGGCCTTAGATAAATAAATACATCATAATTGAAGGAATAGCTTTTGGCTACGATGTTAGATGTGAGAGAGAGAGAGAGAGAGAGAGAGAGAGAGAGAGAGAGAGAGAGAGAGAGAGAGAGAGAGAGAGAGAGCAGTAGTAACTGAAGGGAACCCTCAATCACAGCTAAGGAAGATGATCTGGCCAATCAGAGTACAGCAATTTTCCGTTAAGAGAGAGTTCCACGGTCTTATGAGTTGTGTTCGAGAAACTTGTCCGAATTTCCATAAAATCGCTATGGGGGACGAAGCTGAAGATTTTATATATATATATATATATATATATATATATATATATATATATATATATATATATATATATATATATATATATATATATATATATATATATATATATATATATATATATATATATATGGAATTAGAGATATATTATCTTCTATATATATACAGAGACAGTCCATTATAAGATGTTTTGATGATATATTTTGATAGAGGGATAAATTCTGATTACTAAAACATCTATTCTGAAAATAAGTCTCTGTGACGTCATTAAGAGTAGGATGAATTTTACAGCTTGGCTTGGCTTTTGCTTGCTGGTTTGGGTGAGCTATTATTATATTGAGCTTAAATAATGAAGTAACTACATGAAATTATGTAACTTTAATTCGTATTTTCTTACATTGCAAGGTCTATGTAAATGAACAGATGATTACCAAATCATACAAGTTTATTAGGAATTATGTCTTCATTAAGGGCATGGGTAAAATACCAGCTGTTTACATATTTCAGATAATTGATGACTTAAAAACTGCACGTTTCATGGGAACAAACTCAAAACACTCATTAAGTAATAAAATTGATCTTAAATATCATTGTTATATGTATAAACTTAAAGAATTAGAGATCAAAATAACTAGAGCGTTTAAACATCAATATCTCGTGTGAATTTGACTCGTTTGCCAACAGCAACCCATAAGTCAGAGGAACCCTCTCACCTTACACGTTTCTTTAGCGGGAAATATCTGAAGTCTCATTGGTTGATTTGTCCTCTGCTGTTATTGGTGGTTATGTGTGACGTCATTCAATGTCGTATTTTATGAATGAAATCAACTGGGTAGAGGTAAAAGACCTATACTTACCATAGATAGATTAAGACTTATAAATTACAATTTTTTTGAAAACAAACTCAAAATATTATGAATTTTTTATTCAAACAGTTAATTGAGCTTGTTCAAATGCGTAAGCTAAATAAATACGGCCTTTTCAAGGGAATAATTAACTGGGTTTCGGCTACGATGTTGGATGTGTATGTGTGAACTTGTAAAGAAAGGGAGCAACCAATCACAGCTGAGAAGATACAGCCAATCAGAGGACTGGAATATCCCGCCAAGAGAGAGTTTCTTAAACTTATGAGTTACTGTTTGTAAAAACTGGCCGACTTTCCATAGAATCGCTCTAGCAATTGGGGACGGACTTGATATTTTTAGTTTTTAAGGGAATTAGAGGTATATTTTCCACAAAATATATAGACACTGTCCTTTATAAGATGTTTTGATAACATATATTATCAGAGGGATACATTCTAATTACCAAATAATTATTTTACCAAGAAAAATGCGTCTTCTGACGTCATAAGTAGTAGGATAAAATTAAAAGCTTGTCTAAAAATGACTGATTAATTCTGTTGGCTAAATTAACTGAACTATTGAGTAACACGTGGCTAATATTCGATATTCAAATAGATACTATTATCATATAGAGCTTATACAGTGAAAGAACTGTAATTCGTATTTTGTTACATTTCAAATAGCCTTTATTGTAAATTATTCAAAAGAATAGTTAATTGTTTTGATTACGATGTTAGATATGTGCGTGTGAAGCTACAGCCTATAATAAAAAAGGCAACAACCAATCACAACTGAGGAACTTATAGCCAATAAGAGGACTCGAATGTACAGCTTAGACTTGAGGGAGTTCCGAGCACTTACGCGTTACGGTTCGAAAAACTAGCTCGAATTTAGATGAAATTTCATGCAAACATTCTAGCTATGGGGGACGGAGCTATAGTATTTTTTAAAAAGAATTTAGAGTTATATTTTTCAAAATATATAGAGACGGACCCTTATAAGCTGTTAATAACATTTTTTATCAGCGGAATAAATTCTGACTACCAAATCCTTATTTTTATTAAGAATACGTCTTTTGGACGTCACACATAGTAGGACGTCACAAATAATAGGACGTCACAAAGAGTAATTCTGTTTGTTGGTTTAAGTGAGGTATTGATTAACACGGTGCTAATAATTGATATTCAAATAGATACTATTATTATATCGAGCTAATACAGTGAAGGAATTGCATGACTTTAATTCGTATTTCAAGTGTAATATAAATTATTCGAGGGAATAATGGAATGTTTTGGGCCGGTTCTAAAAGCTGTTGGAAACTCATATGAAGCCAGTTCACGTTTGCACCGTCGGAAGTGGTTGTGTTCCACTTCGTACCACTTCATGTGTTACTGCTGTTAACTTAATTAAAATGGCCACATTCGGCTGCACTCACTGCTTGTTCTAGCAAGCCAGCTGAAACTTAGCTGATTCCTACGCTGTTAAGAAAGTATGTTTTTTTTTTTTTTCATTCCCTATTCAAATATAACATATCTCATAATGATATTGCAATGCTTTGTTAATGTTATGCTCAGCTGAGCTGTGTTGTACATAATTTAAATTTCAGTTTTCAGCTTTTTGTCCTCTCTTTTTTATGTTCAGCTGAGCTGTGCTGTACATAATTTAAATTAGTTTTTTTTTTTCCAA
>NC_090751.1:39180215-39302715 GCF_036898095.1 Palaemon carinicauda
TAAATGTATATGTACTTGGAGTCTTCACGAGATGATAATCATAATAAAAAAAAATTAAATGGACTGCGTGAGTTGCCTAGAAGCCAAATTTACATTATGGTAATAATGAACATTACTTACATTTTAGAGGGATTCTTTTAGCGCACCTAACAGGGTTTTACCATTTATCATAAAAATGAATGTATACTAGTCATTTGTTGCACAACATAATGCTTGCTCTAAGCACCAAAGTTTTAGTGCCATGCTCTCATTAAAACTAAAATAAATTTCAATAAAAGAGATATGTTAATTGAGGTTTTAAAGCATTTAATTGATTCCAATACTACGCAAACTACGAAAAAAAATCTAGAAAATAAAAAAGAACAAAATGAAGGAAAAGTATCGTAAAGTATGTATAGAAGTTGTGCAGTAAAGCGTATATTTTCTTTTTTGTAAAAGAAAAAAAAGAAAAAACTTATGCTAGGATTTCTATGTCAGTGCTGTAATTGAATGATGCATATACAGCTAATTCCGCCTGCGACAAATTCATTATGTTACTTACATTTTTTCTTATCAATACTAAAAAAGGATATAATACTAAACCTTAATAAAAAGAAAAATGTCGGAAGAAAAGACATATAATTGATAAAACTGAAGATTTTTTTCTGACTACGAATAGGAGAGTTAGACACTAGAATGGGGGAAGATGATGTCTGGATGAATTCGTTGTAACACTAATGATGGCCGTAAGGCTAAAGCGAGGGGTCCATAGTTTAAGGCAATGCGGCAGAATTATAATGTTAAATAGAATAAAATATGTGCTGTATTTTATTTTATATAAATACATTTTAAAAACTGATTAGCTAGATTATAATGGGAACTTTTTTTTCTTAATCTCTCGATTTTGAAAAGTCTGTGCTAAATGGAATTGTTTGAAGAAAAAAGAAAATATTCTTAAATGTGATCTGTATTACAGACAACTAAAACATTGCTGGGATTACATACAAAATTGTCATGCAGAATTCAATATCCTTAATGTAATTACGTTTATCTAAATTTTGGTCACGAATAACAGAAATTTAAACAAAATAAAGATTTTTTTCAGTTGGATTTATAATAATCTTTTAGTATATGTCGTAAGAGTAAAAAATGGAAAATCTGTGTATCACTTAAAACCGTATTAACACGAAACATAATAAATAAATGTAAAAATAAAACTTTCTACCACAATCATTGAACTGATCATGTAAGCTATTGATGGATTCAGATTTACAGTATTATGCCCATGTGCTAGAATATTTAAGTTGATTACCCATAAAAAAACAGTACTTATCGAAATTTCCAAAGTGGTAAAAAAGTAAACCGAAGTATTACAGTCGTTCGGCCCTGGTTTCAATTTTCCATCTTTTCCCTCTGTCATTTGATGTATGAGAAAAGGAAGAGCCGAGAAAGCCACAACTTATGACGAAGACTTAAAACGCGCAGAAAGAGAAATGGGTCCTCTTTTTTTAGTAAGGGAATTCATTCTTCTTTGTCGTTTCCTGTGGAAAATTCAGACGTGAATTTTCTGTGGGAGAATTTCATTTATCTTTTTTCTAACGAGTGGCCATTAAAATTCGGAAATTGCTTGTTGTGTAGTTTTTATTTTTATTTTATGTGAAAATGTTTTGCTTCTTTATTGTAGCTTGGTTTTCTCGTGAAACACACTCATCTATGTATGACTCTTACTTCACAGGGAAAAATTTAGTGATAAAACAATTTAAAGTCCTTTGAGTTTGTTCAAGAAGGAGGATTTGAAGATTTTACCCATTTAAGCCGAAATTATAAATTTGTACGCGATATTCTGTACACATAGATTAAGCAAACACTTGGATTAGGCTGAAATCTCCTGGTCGTTGCGTAATTAAAGCACTCCATATATCTTAAAAGGACATGATGACTAAAGCCTGCAAGATCATTATGACATACAAGTGAAGAGAGTCAACGGCATTTCCATGAAACATGGCCGTCTTGAGGAAATATAATTTTCCATATGGAATACCAGTGACAAGCAAATAACATTTACAGAAAACGTGTCCGAATCATCCAGTACAGTAACAAACAACGTGTTTATGTCTCAAGTGTAAGACTTTCAAAAATGATGTTTCTATGGTGCACACCCATGACAAGAGTAAGGAGTACTGTTACGTTTCCACAAGACATCTTGGTACTAATAGCGAAAACAATTGACGTGCTTCATCTGGCATAAAACTAAGAAGAGCTAATGACGTTCGATGTAGCATGCCACAGAGGTAGGTAAAAGACATTTCCAATTGACATACAAATGGCGACTCCAAACAACTTTTCATTTATGTATATTAATGCAAAAGCAAGCGTTTCCATTAGCTATCCAGTGACGAGAACTAACAACGTTTCATGTGGCATACCAGTAATGCGAGCAAAAGGCCTTTTTATATTGCATATTTCAAGCAAAAGTATCATTTCCAGGTGTATAACAGTGACGATAACAAACTATGCTCCAATGTTGCTTGGCGATGTCAAGAAACAAGTGACATCTCCATATGGTATACTACATGTAATTAAAGAAAAAACGACGTTTCCAAGTGACATGCTGACGAAAAGAGCTATATTACAATCCGTCTTACTAATGGTACGAGAAGATCATTTCATGGAAAATACCATCTTCTCCATATGGAACCAAACAGTATTTAATTGGCATACCAATGACAAGAGGAAACGACATTTTCATGTGGAATACCGGTACGAGAAAAAGCGACGTTTGTATATGTCACGCCAGTGACGAAGACAAAAAGTTTAAATTATGCACACTAGCGCAAGAACAAGCTTTGTCCTTTTGTGGTTTACCAAGTACGACGACAAAACTACATTTACATGTCATACCAGTGCGAGAATAAGTGATCTACCCGTGTTGTATACTAGGCCTAAGGAAAAAAAAAAGATATTTCAATATGGTATACCAGTGCAAGAATAAATGACGTTCCCATGTGGCAAGAACAAAAAAAAAAAAAAGTCATATGAAATACCAATGACCACGTAAGTGATGTTCTCATGTGGCATATCAGTGACAAGAGCAAAACGACATTTTCAGTTGACATACCGAAGCAAGAAGCACGATATATCCATGTAGTGTACCATTAGGTAAAGCAAGCGACCTATCCATATGGCATACTGGTGCCCAAATAAGCCAGGTTTTCTTTTAGAATGCTGGAATGGAGAGCTATTGACTTTCATTTGACATGTTAATGCAAGAACAAGAGACGTCAGTTAGTGAAGCGACTTAGCCATGTGGTATACCAATGCAAGTACAATGGATATATTTTTGTGGCATACGAGTGATGAAAGAAATAACCTTCCCATGTGGCATTCCGGTGAAAGAACAAGTGAAGTCCACAAGTACCACGCAGATGACAAAAGTAAACAACATTTCTGTGTAGCATACCAGTGCAAATATAAAAGATATTTGTGTTTAGCATGTAAGTGACAGTTCCAACTAACATATTCATATGGCAAATTGTCGCAAGACAAACAATGTCTCCATATTGCATGCTAGTGTAGAGAACAAACAACATTTTCAAGAGCGCATTAGTGATGCAAGCTAACACATTTTTTTTTAATGGTATAAGAGAGATGAAGAAAGATTTTTTTTCAACATAACATACCATTGTAATCACAAATACCCAGGTGGCATACCAGTGCAAGAAACCATGTTTCCATGAGGTTGACCAATCACGAGAGCAAACAATATTCCCATGTGACACATTTGATAAAGGAAAACAACTTGTGAATCTGAAATACCAATGCAAGGAAAAAACATTCCCATCTGGTTTACCAATGATTAAAAGAAGAAATAACATTCTTATGCATTATACCATTGGGAGAGGAAACAATATTTACATGTTACATACCAGTGCAAGAAAACGTTTCCATTTTGATCTCACTGAGAAAACAAAACACTTGTCTAATGTGAATACCAGTGATGAGCTGACGATATTTTCATCTGACAAAGTGAAGAAAATTTCTCTGTGGTAATACCAGTAAAATTAATTTTTCATGTAGCATAACAGCACAAAATAAACGATGTTTTATATTGTGTACCAATGGCAAGAGCAGATAACATTTTCATGCAGCATGGCTTTGTAAGAACAAGTGATGCTTCTCTATGTCATTTTGAAAATAACAGCAAATGACATGCCAGTGTGACGAATCAGTGATGTAAGCTAATCATATTCGCATATGACATACTAATACAAATACAAGAGACATTTCCATGTGCCATACCATTGATAAGAACAAAAGACATTTCTATGTAATATGCCAGTACAATAAACGAAAGGTTTCTTTGTGGTATACCATGGAAGATAACAATTTCTATGTGGAATGCCAGTGAAAGAACTAACCACGTTTCCATCTGGAATACAAGTAACCACAGAAAACGACAATTCATTGTTGCCTACCAGTACAAGAACAAGTGACGTTTCTATATGACATACTAGTGACGAGAACAAAAGTCCTTTCTGTGTGACACTGCAGTAAAACAAGAGAAATTCCAGTGTGCCATACATTTCTCAATAGTAATTATAA
The DNA here is from genome assembly GCF_036898095.1 of Palaemon carinicauda. Classification (NCBI taxonomy): domain Eukaryota; kingdom Metazoa; phylum Arthropoda; class Malacostraca; order Decapoda; family Palaemonidae; genus Palaemon; species Palaemon carinicauda. The sequence goes on from NC_090751.1 coordinate 39,184,797, forward strand.
TTCCATTTGGTATACACAGCAGACCACAAACCAATAACAGTTTCTACGTCCTAATAAAACTACCGACGAAAGCAAGTATGTGACATATCAGAGACAAAGGAAAAACACATTTCCAAGTGATACGCCAGTGTAAGACCTTGCAATGTTCAACGTGGTGTACCAGTGACGAGAAGAAAGGACATTTTGGTGTTACATACAAGTGCAAGAACAAACGATATTCCACTTGTGATGCGAGCAAATGAGGTTTCTATTGTGACGGTGCCGAGAGAGGGTTGTGAACTCAAAGGCAGGAAGCAATCAACTGAGTTGTTTATTAAGGAACACTCTCCTTTATATACAAAACCTCAAGGCAACGGGACATAACCTGTTCGAGAGACAGACAATGTTACAGAGCAAAACCGGAGACATGATCATTCAGGTTCCTTTTAGTGCGAGGGAAGAGCGCAGATACAAGCATAATATATACAAAATAATTATGTACAATCGTGTGACACACGGTTGGTACAATATGGTGACAATTCTTCGATTCTCAATCCATGTTTAACAAAAGTTTACCCGCTGCACGTGGGTTACTCACTGAAATCGATATCCCTTCATCCATTCTTGTCAGTGAGCAATGACCCTGGTACCGGGGTATTCTGGCACCTTAGGCCTCAGTTAATTTAGTAACACCATAGCTTTGTAAGAGGATGAAGCAATTAGTGAGGCTAAGTACCATTCATTGATATGAGCGGTGGCAATTACTTTTATTACACAAAAGTATGATTATCGATTAAGCCTTACAGAGTCTGAAAAGGATTTTAGAATATAGATAGAAATTATTCAATAAAATTGCTGAAACTATCCGATATTTCAGATAACGATTCTGTAACATCTCAAAAGATATTTTTCACTTTAATTTCAAGTAAATAGAGTTAGTGCATTTTCTTAAATTTATTTGTATCGTATGCAACATTCATATAAACGGGGTTTTTGTCCTTTGTATTTTTTAATATATGGCTATAAACAGTGACTAACTGTTAAATATACGGAAATCAAAATCCTTCTAGGGTATGAAAAATAATGACTGAATAGTTAGAATGTGACGAGATTGCTTTTATTGCATAGACTGCATTTTATCAAAAGTTAAATGAATCAAACAAAATGTAGACACAGTTATCTTGGGGAATGAATAAATGAGTATCATTTACGTCTATTGACAAGAGAAAATTTCATAAAATCATATAAACAACAAATGAAAAATCTAAGATTCCTCTTCATCCTAAGTGGATAGTTTATAAACATTCTCTCCATAAGAAATCTATGAATAGAACTGAATGAAATAAATGTGAAAAAACAGTGCATTTCCTTGTCACGTTTATGTTTCTGTGCGTTGATAGCAGGGGCCTGTTTAACATTGATGTCCGCCTTTCCCTAGTGCCACGATGGTGCCTGAGCGTGTGGGGTCCTTATCTTCTCGTGGAAGGCTCTGTCAACCATTCTGGCCTGGCTGCTTCCTGTATTTTACGCCCTTCCCGTATGTGTCCTTTTCCTGCCAACCCCAACCCCCCTCCCTTCTCCAAAACGCCAGTTATCTCCAATCCTCTTCTTTTGTTTTCATTTATCTCGTATCGTCAAAGCTACTCACCGAGATTCCCATTTTTCATTTCCTTTAAACTTCACGTTCACCCTCATGCAACTGTCTGTCTAGCTATCAGTTTTAGCACGTCTGTGCATCGACATGTCTGCGTAAGTGCGTATCTCTCTCTCTCTCTCTCTCTCTCTCTCTCTCTCTCTCTCTCTCTCTCTCTCTCTCTCTCTCAGGCACGCATACGTTTTGACACGTGTCAGGGCAATTCATCCGTTGTCAAGTCTCTTCTATTGTCGACTCTACTTACGATCCCTCCTCTGCTACTGTTTTTTACTTATGGGTCTACATCTTCTGGTAGTTTTCTCCCCGTCCTTTTCTCTTTGTCCCCTCTCCCTTTTTCCTCCCTTCATGGCGATATGGGATGTCATCAATAACAAACGACAGAAGCGTAACGATAGCGACGTGCCTCGCTTTTATTGGAGGGATGACAGGAGGCCATGTGACGTCACATAACACCATCAGCCACTAGTGGTTGGCTCATTACGACTCCTGATTAATCATCGGGACGAGCAGCACAAATTGCTGTCTTCGGGAGCAACCAGGAAAGAGGCTTATGGGCAAGAACAATATGTACGGTGTCTGGAGAAGAAAATAATAAGTATTTGATATAAAGAATTTTCAGGAAGTGAAGGATGAATATAGATCATGCAGATTTTAAATAACTACTGTAGGCTATAATGAGTAGCTTTGGGATAAAACTGTACAGTTTGGAGAGAAAATGTTTTTGTAGGTAAAATGGCTCTATAATAGTAAATTATTATTATTATTATTATTATTATTATTATTATTATTATTATTATTATTATTATTATTATTATTATTATATTATTATTATTATTATTATAAGATGGAAAGTTGTAAAGTATTGTAAAATAAAAGCCAGAAAAATAAGGACCACAATTTTGATCAACATTTCAAGTCCATAAAAATACGTTAAAATTTTTATCTAAATAGCTTTAGTAATTTACGAGAAATTTCTCATTAACACTGCCCATCAACGGATAAGACCATTCCCCCGCCGTTCGTCTGTCGCTTCTTATTAAATGTGTTAATGACAGCATTACACTCGAGTAAGAGCTGTGAAACTAAGGCATTCATCACATCCATTTTCGCTACAACACGGATACTAAAACGATGATTAATGGATTATTCGTCGCACTGCATTCACAAGACCCTCTGCCGTAGGCCGTAAAGGTGACCATCCCTCCTCATTCCAGCGGAAATTTGGACCTTATAGAGATTAATAACATTTGGAGAGGATATCGGGCAAATGGATCCCATACATAACTCAGTTTCGAGTGGTCCCTCTTCGCCCCAGCGAGTCTTGTCAGCTTCATTGTCTTCTGCCAATGATGTAATCAGGTCATTCAGCAGACATCTGGCTATTGCGTGCGCCATTTAAACCTTACAGGATTTGCCACTCAAAAGAATTTCATTAGATTATCTTCAATGAGAGACATTTCTTAAATGATAAGCTGTAAGATCGTCTATGGCTTAAAATAGTCTAATATTTCGCCTTTGGGAGAGGAAAGTTTTTAAATGAGCTGTACGATTTCTGCAGTTAGAGACATATACCACCTATGAAAAATTTATTAGATTATCTTTTGCATAGTAATGAAATTTAAACCTATAAACTATATTTCTTTCATCGAAAGGATTGGCCACTTATTTTAAAGACTGATATAGATAATTCTTTAAATTATAAGTAAATTACTTTTAATTTATGAGAAGCTCTCTCTCTCTCTCTCTCTCTCTCTCTCTCTCTCTCTCTCTCTCTCTCTCTCTCTCCACACACACACACACACACACACACACATATATATATATATATATATATATATATATATATATATATATATATATATATATATATATATATATATATATATATATACGCACTCAAATATACCTGTACTTTATTGCGTATGTACTTGTATGATGTTTGAATAATCCTATATATCCTCTCATAAAAAGAATACAAATTGTCTACTCATACACCAATTAACAATAAACAAATGAAACTAATACCGAGCTGTCCTCGACGGACAAATATATCTACAATGTTTGTATGAAGGCCTCCCTCAGGCAGGAGCACAAACGCACAAAAGAGACCAAAGTGACAGCAGAAAGAGCAGCCGATCTGCCTCTCTTCATTCCCTTACTCCAATTTATTCTGCTGTCCTTTTGCTATCCTTTGACTACTGTCCTCCCTTGCCCCTTTTGCTGGCTTACCCGCGAACTGTTTCATCTTCCGGGTAGCAGAGACCCAACACAGGTTTTGCTTTTTCTTTTTTTTTATTTACATTTTGGTGTTTTGTTGGGTCATTTCCATTGTGAGTGTGTCGCTTTATCATTTGATTGAGGATTTGTAAGGAATGTAACTTTATCAGCAGCATCATACTGAAGATGGTTTTGCCTCACCTTTGCAGTCGTAATTTACAGTTATTATACCCCTTCACCATATTTACTTTTCTGGTTTTAATTGAATATTCTTTTAATCTTTATTTATAATAAACGATGTCGGTGTCAATGACCTTCGATGTCAGGATGCCAGAGAACTTGAAATCAATCAATCAGTCACCATATTCAGATTTTAAGGAAGATTGAGTAAAGTCGTTTTACTGGCTAAAAACAATCTGGAATAAATTAATCTATTGTATTGTTAATATGACGTATTGAAAATATTGGTGATTTATATGGAGGCTCACAATAATAGATTTCGTTGTGACTAAATCTGATTTGATCTTTTCCTCACCGATGCTGCAAGTGCCTCAATACTGATGATATGAAAAACCCAATATGCAGTAGATGGTTAATAAGAATCTCTGACCAAATGTGTCAAAACCTGGTTGAGGTATGAATAATGGACAAATTCCAGAGAACGGTGCCAGGAATACCACTGAGCTAGCAATTGATGAATATTTTCCTTAAGTCACCTCGGTTCCATAAGAACCGTGTAATTTTGGGGTTATATCAAACTACTACGGTTTTTGTTTTTTTACCGATTGTTTCTTTTTATTTAAAAGCCAATTTGAATAAAATTCTATACACTAAAAGTTGTGCTTCGGTAATGGTCTTAGCATTTTCATTCTTTTCAATATGTATTTTATCAACGTATAGAAGTCTCTTTCCAATGTGACTATATTTATAGGAATTTTTTCCGTTTTTTTTCTTTCAATGGGTGAATGTAGAGATTGTAGGCTATGGAAATCCGTATTTTTTTCACTTTTGACTGACAAAAATCGGTTATTTTTTTTTTTTTAATGTAGCAATTTTTTGTCCGAAAATTTCTTGTTTTGAGAAATCGGGCTTTAAAGTCGTTTTTATTTTAGAGATTGATTGAATAGACTTTAAATGTTTAAATATGGTCTTTTAGTGGTATTTTTCTTCGCCACTTGAGATAATAAGGACATAATTATCATATTTCAGGGTTATTTGCTAAGGAGTTGTGAGATCCTTCTCTCATATCCACAAATATATACGCTACCTGTACCAAATGCACACATCTGTGTATTTTTGGGCAATTTTTACCCTTTTTGACATATTTAGCCATCGTCTCTGACACTTTATGTATCTTTCACCATAATCACAACATAACAATTGTAAAGATATAAACTAGCAGGCAAAGCAATACCGTGACCATAACTCAGAGGTGTTAATCAAACGTTTATCTACGAATATCATAGATAATATAAGGTAACTGATAATCACCTTCTCAGGAACCCATAGAAAATAGTGGGGTTACTGTATATGAAATACTAAAGTAGATATCTTTCCCTGGAATTCTTAAAGAAAAAGTAAATGGATAGGTACCCTGCTCAGAAAAGAACTGTGTACTGAACCGAATGCCTTCGCATAGGCATATATATATATATATATATATATATATATATATATATATATATATATATATATATATATATATATATATATATATATATATATATATATATAGATGTGTGTGTTTGTATGTATCTATAAAGGCCCGTGTTAGTAATAAAATATATTCTTTTCCTTAAAAGTACTATTTCAAACATGAAATATAAACATACATCCTGGCCTAAATACAATAATCTGTTTCCAAAATTCCAAGTAGAAGCGGTGAGTCGCGCTCACAAATAGCCAAATTGGATTGGCGTTTTAATTTTCATTTCTCATATTGATTAATTCATGAATGATTCAAGATATGTCGGAACAATCAAATTAATATGATTCTAACATGAAGTGGATGATAAGAGTTCAAGTTTACTTCCTATAAACCTAAAGACGTTTTGTATAAGTAGCCCACGGTATTTTTTTCACAGCATAATGATCATTAAGAGATAAAACTTAATTTTGGTGGACAAAACTCTCACTGCGCTTATTTTCTTTCTCTCAAAGGAGATTGTGTGATGAAGGGGGCCGGGGTTTGCTATGCTGGGTCTGAATATATATCTAGTTAAGACTTTGACGAATGGTATAAAAAAGGAGACACATATTGTTCATGATCTAGAGGTCTATGTCAGACTTCACATAAACCCTCGAATCTTATAACACATAAGGCATATCCATGGTGTTAAGCCATTTTTAGTTTAACAAATCTCTCTCTCTCTCTCTCTCTCTCTCTCTCTCTCTCTCTCTCTCTCTCTCTCTCTCTCTGACCCATTTTGATGAGCTAGTTCAGCATCCTACAGAGTACAGAGCTTTGAGCCGAGACATGTAAGGTAGTAATATAAGGCCATATTAATCCGAAGAATAACCACCCACCCAAAATCTCTCTCTCTCTCTCTCTCTCTCTCTCTCTCTCTCTCTCTCTCTCTCTCTCTCTGTGTGTGTGTGTGTGTGTGTGTGTGTGTACTGGAACTAGAACTATCATTAATAATGTTGATAGTCGTAGAAAAAAAATATATTATTATTGAAAGATATGTAGAAAGACTTCGAAAGAAGAGAGAGGAGATTCTTGTATACATAAAAAACTCAATAACAGGAGCTATTTCATATTTAGTCAACCTATAGAAAATAGGATGGAATATATATTAGTAGTGGAAATGTTAATAAAGTCAGTACCAAGTTATATTATTAAAATAGATCTAATTTTCACTAATTTCGAAGAGATTTAGTTGTATTTTTCTTAAGAAATAGATTTCTATGCGTTCTATGTATCAATAATCTCTTCTCTCGTCTTTCGAAGTCTTTCTATATATCTTTCAATAACAATAATTTAATCTGTTACTCTCAACCTTACTACTGCTAATTCTAGTTCCAGTTTTAACTACCGATTCAGTGCAGATTTTAATGAAATAGGATGGGTAAGAGGATTGACAATTGGGAATATGTAAATGAAAAAAAGCTTTAGATTTGACTGGACATTGTTGGAACCTTTTTGAGGGTGTGATCAAAACTATATACTGAAGAAAGATAGGAAGGCTGAGCCTAATATCACTCAAATGAGTGTGCGAGTAAAAGATGCCAGATATCCCATGCGAAACGAATGACTCCATCTATTGAGCGGACGGTTAAACATTTAGCGTGGTAATGCTTACGGGAATATAGGAAGGAATTCGATTGTAAATTTTGTGACATAAATGTTCATAATTTGCAGTATATTTTATTCTTATATTTGTGACATTCTTAAATTTTATATAACTAGATTGCAATTTTACAAATAAGTACATAAATAGATTAAGAATACATATCCTTATGTTTCTCAGTCTATTTTACAAAAACCTAATAGCTATGTTTCTTATAACTTAGTTAATTTTCTTGCAATATTAAGTATTGGATATTACAATAATTTTTAAATGTTCTATACAATACCACGCTCGAATAAACTAAAACATACTGTATATCTGATTTGTTAGACTTAGCCTCAAGTGTATATTTGTAGGCATACATTTAATTAGTTTGTAGGCCACTGTAGAATGGAGATATTAGGTGTATATAAAACACATTTGCAATTCTTTTTATTGAAACGAAAATGTATAATGCACTCATGTGTACTCTTTAGTAATATAAACTAATAAATGTATACCTATAGAAACAAAGGGAAGAAAAAATAGCATATAAGCCAACCAAAAATGCAAGATAAATCACATGCAAATGAACTTTAATAAATTATACATAAATAATAAAAAAACAGTGGATAGTGTTACACATATAAAAACCCCACCCCACCAACAAAGAAGAAAAAAAAACAATACAAGCTAACCAAAATTGCATCATGAATTACATGCAAATAAACTCTATTATGATTATAAATATGATGAAACATAATACTAAAAAAAAAAAAAAAAAAGTTTCTTCAAGAATTGAATACATCGTGCAAACATAAGACAAAGCAAGTTTGCAAACATAGAAACCACAGACAGTAAACACACATTCAATGTACATGAAAATACAAATACAGTTTACAAATACTGTAAAATATTAGTCTGTAATTTGGAAAAAAAGAAAAAACAAAAAGACAAGGAACACTAACAAAATAACATGTTGAATCAGTATACTCTTGTAAGCTAATACTACTCAGGTGTGCAAACATGCCGAAATATTAATACACTTTCAAGTTGAATCAAAGTTAAATATAATGCATACCACTAAGCATGTTCCTAAAGCCAAATATGTCAGCTCCTGAGAAATATATTGTTTCAATAGCTTTATGACCAAATAAAAATGTTTGAAAAAAAAATGTATTGCGGATGCGTTGCCTTAATCTTACATCCAATGTCAGTGGGGCTTACTCATTAGTAGCACATGTTTTATGCATTATACTGTTAGTACTCATTGTTCTTTGTCCTTTTGGGAACCTGTGGGACACCAAATGAGGATCGGTTTCTTTTCGTTTATTGCAAACAACACACTTGTGTGATTTATTCACTGTTGGCGACATGATTTCGTTTGTGTCAACTGTCAAATTCTAAATATAAACAGACGACAAACGATATACCTACAACGCCATCTGAACACTAAGCGGTCAAACTAGTGTGTTCAATATGGAGCTGCCAACTAGTATATTAACATTAGTATTTTGAGCCTTCCTATCTTCCTTCAGTACATAGTCTTTGGGTGCAGGGTTGCTAGGTTGGCCTTTTTCAGGCCAAACCCCTCAATTTGTGTCCTTTCTTAGTGTCTAATATCTCAATTTGGCCTTTTTAAAAAATTGATCGGCCATAAATACTATATTTTCTTCTTTTTCTACTATTGGTTTGGCCTTTTAAAGCTTTGTTGTTTAAAAGTTGGCCTTGTCTCATTAAGAAAACCTGGCAACCCTATTTGGGTGTGATTTGTTGCTGACAGTTTGGAACAATAATGTCTTCCATATGTTACTTGTTATTCCTTCTTGGCAACAAGGAACTGCGATATATATTCTGTGCTGTGTTGTTTCATTCTTCTGTTTCCTGTACTGTGAAGGTAATTAATAATTTTTTTGATATTTAAAGGATTTTACAGTTTCTTGGTGTGCAACTAGGATGATAAAAGTGTATTTTATAATCTAGGCCTATACTTTTCTTTCGAGATGTAGCAACTTCATTAGGCCTACCCCTAGTGAAGGCTTTGTAGTACAGATTCGCGTAGGGTGTATCTTGGAGAAAGCACACTTAAACCAAATGACGAGAACAAAATTTACTGAATAAATTCTCCAGTTAATATTGTGGTAATCTAACCTCTTTTATCTACCGTTATCTTAACCTAGCCTCACCTTACCTACCCTTATCTGCTCTTGCTTTAGCTACCTTTACCTTACCTACTGTTACCATGTCTACCCATACCTAGCCTACCATCTCTTTACCTAACCTTACCTTGCCTAACCTCTCTTTACCTACCCATACCTAACCTCACATTACACACCCTCACCTAACCTAACCTTACTTAACACACCCTTACCTAACCTAACCTTACTTAACCTCACCTTACCTTACTATCTCTCACCTTACTTACCCTTACTTACCATACCTACCCTTACTTGAATTAACCTACCCTTATTTTATCTACAGTACCCTTACCTTAACTAACCTACCCTTGCCTTACCTTACCTAACCTTCCCTTACCTTACCTAACCTTCCCTTACCATAGCTATCCTACCCTACATTGTCATATTTGAGCTTTAACTTTGTGCATCCTTTGCTTCCATTCTATATTTTTCGAGTAAAAGTAAGGTATGCATTAGACACTTTTATTCTTAAACTAACCTACAAGCTATTCTAATTCCCATCTGACCTTGTGTGATCCCCAACCTATGCTGAACTACAGCTCTGGGAAAACATAAATACAAGAAAAGCTTTGGTAAAGTTTTAGATTCAACCAAATTGGGAAATGTATTATATTAATATATTTTCCTAGCAAAGCACGTGATAACAAAAAACTCTCTCAATACATTATTGACGCTGATGTCTACTTACAGAGATAATTATTTCAGTTAATGTAGGTCTGCATTTTATTTCTAAGTGTTCTGCATACCTTTACGCTGCCACGGGACCTAGCTCTTGTTCGTTTGTATGTCTGTTTTCATCTTACTTGGCTCCGCCCCATTGCGTAATGTGACAATATTTGCTTGAATGCGCATTTGCTCCTCCCACTAATGTCGCTCCTCCAATCTAAATACTACTGGGTTCTTTTCAAGGGTTATTATTGGACGATTCATTGGTCTCTCAGTCTTGTTTCAAGGATCTGTTTTTCGTGCAATATAACATTGTAAACGATAGTATTTTGTTTTTTTCCCTATTTCATTATGGGAGAAACCCGTGATTGTCGTTTGTTTTCGGTTTTCAAAAGTTCCGGTTTCTATATTTTCATCACACGTCACTTAACTGTCATGGATCCTCCGGTACGGTTGTGTGAAATATGTCGTTATTCCTATTTTGATGTGATCGGCCGATTTCATGGGAATTATAATGGAACGTCTGAAGTAGTGAATCGTTTTCTAAGGGAGCATTCCGTATTACCTTTAAGTGTCCAGTGTGGTAAATGTGATTCGCCTTTACATTTTCGTGAGGATAGACATGTGTGGTATTGTACCAAATCTGAACGTATTCCAGTACTTGATGATTCAGAAGAGGGTCAACCACAACCTTCCACATCTTCATCGTCATCTTCCGTTTAAGGTAAGAAGTGATTTAACAAAATATATATATTCAAATTTACCCCTGGTTAAAGGGGGGTCGCAGGGGGGGCGAAGCCCCCCCCCCCCCCCGGTAGGGGTACAGGGCCCCTAGGTTAGGTTAGGTGGGTTTGTTAGGTTCTGTGGTGCCCTGAAAATTACTGTGGCCTTAAGGGGGGGTCGCAGGGGAGGCGAAGCCCCCCCCCCCCGGTAGGGGTACAGGGCCCCTAGGTTAGGTTAGGTGGGTTTGTTAGGTTCTGTGGTGCCCTGAAAATTACTTTGGCCATAAGGGGGGGGTCGCAGGGGGGGCGAAGCCCCCCCCCCCCCCCCCCCCCCCCCCGTTAGGGGTACAGGGCCCCTAGGTTAGGTTAGGTTAGGTGGGTTTGTTAGGTTCTGTGGTGCCCTGAAAATTACTGTGGCTTTAAGGGGGGGTCGCTGGGGGGCCCTACCCCCTCCCCCCGGTAGGCCTAGTTAGGGGTATGGGGGAGGGGTGCTGGAACATTAATTATTCATTTATTGCAAATATCATTCAATGCCCCAACACCCTCCCCCCCCCTTCCCCCACCCAAAACCCCGGTTCCCAAAGGGTGTCCCCCATAATTGGTGGGATGAACTAGGGTATACATAGTAAATCTCTAAATCGGTTGGTTTGCAGTCAAAATAAACGTTAAATTCATTGAAACCACACTATTTCTGATGCAACAAATATATTTTTATTGCATTTTTCCAAATTTGGCTGAAACTAAAAATTTACCAAAGCTTTATACTAACTTTAATTGGAAGCATTTTATTTAATTATTGGAGAGTACAAACAGTTCCAACTTGGCTTATACAGTACATTGCTTAATTCTGTTTTGTTAGTAAGGTTTTATATTCTATGAAAATGTAAGCAAACTAATATAGTATAGTGAATGGCTGTAACAAATTAGTTTAAGAAGACATCAACCAGGATTATGTTGCGTTTACATGAATTCTGCTTAGGGCAGAAAGGGTGAATTTTTTTTCTTTTTTTGTCTGCATAACTCTTGATTTCTGTGTCTGGTACTGGCTTTGGTGGTGTTGAGTGAATTGAATAGAAAATGTATTGATATTGTCAAGTTGAACAGGTTAAATATATAATGTATGTACTGTCGCATCTAAATGCCCTGTCTTTTCCGTCCCCCACTGCCCCCCCCCCCCAATAGCTATAGATTCCAGAATTTCAGATGTGGAAGAATTTGGTTGTTGGGGGGGAGGGGGGAAGACGGTGGGCCGGGGGAGTACTTGTTAGAGCTGTAAGGGATGTGATGGTAGGGAACCACAAAAAATTGCATGAATGTAAATTCAATATAATTTCATACGTTCCCAATTCTCTCATTATAATGATTCTAACTTATAATTATATGGCATATTTGCTGTGTCAGCAAAGATGACATGAGTCGTAACCAGAGAGAGGGATCAAATGTAGTACTGTCTGGCCAGTCAAAGGACCCATTAACTCTCTAGCAGCAGTATCTCAACGGGTGGCTGGTGCTTTGGCCAGCCTCTCAGTAGTGAGAGCTTGGTTAGTTAGAGCATACCCAGAAATGCAGGTAATAAACTGGCTACTAGAACCTATGGAGAATATTGGTTTGTGATTGGGACGTGGGAGAACAAAAACCATATCAAGCCATTGGAACAAAGCTTTTGAACTGTGGTAGTCAATATGACGTCACAGTACCATATGCCAAAATCCTGTGAGGACTGGGGAGTACTGTATGCTTACATGTCTTCTGAATGAAGTTGTAGACGCTAATGGTGAATGGACATCACACTATGAAGCTTTTAGTTTGCACTGCACATATGAATGATTCTTGAATTAATATTGAAATAATGAAACCTTTTCTTTTCTTTACAGCAAATGTTTATTTTCAGTAGGCTAAGCAACTGCATTTGGTCACTGTAGTCTAGTTTTTACACTATTTTCCATGACAAGCAATATGCATTTCCTGGAGTTATGTTATAATCGAAATAAACACAACTATGAAATTATGATGTCTCTTATCAACCATCTTGAATACTAACATTTTATATATATTTGGTTGTTAAATATGGAATAAAAACTGGAACCAGAGCTTATTCAGTGGGAATATAGAATCAACATGTGTTTCTAAACATAGTAGCAATCAAAATAATATCGCATTTTGTGTGAGTAAATGCAGACATCGTGATCTGGCCAGCTTTCTCCCGATTTATCTCATTTTTGTTAACATGTAGTCGGTAACTATACAGAGAATGTTTAAAGATTCTGTCAAGCAAATAGCTTAAGCCTTAAGTAACTTGTCTATAGAATCTCCAAATAGGTAGAATTGATTTGTGGTGGTACACTTGATTACCTCAATGTAAACTGTATCTTTAGGAAAAAAGACACTCAACGAGACCAAAATAAATATGAATCCATCTAACTTAACCTTACATAATGTAAGCTAGAGGAAGATATAAAGTAACATGAATATGATTTGTAATTGCTCTCTGATGATTGACTGCTCGCACAAACAGAGCTCTTCCCTGAAATACTTGCTCATGTATGCTGAATTGTTGCATACCAATTGTTGATATGCAACCTTAAAGAGATGAAATGTTACTGGACTCGTGAATTGTGTATGGGTAAGATTTTTCAATAGGAGCAATATTTACAAACTATTCCAAACTATCTTGTGTTCAAGAAAGATTTTTGTGATAGAAATTTAATTACTCGTACATTGCTTCTATTTTTGAGCATTCAAAATTTGGAGTCATTTCAACTAGTTTCAAGTTAGGCTACTTGGGAGTGTGCTCAAACTAGTTTCAAGTAACATTTAGGGGTAATGAATGAATGAATGATTTGAAGTTCTCCGGCATCCTGACATCGCCGGTCATTGACGCCAATATCGTTTATTATAAAGATTAAAAGAATATTCAATTAAAACCAGAAAAGTAATTATGTTATAAAACTTAAATAGCATTAAGAATTTCTGCTTCTTGTATAAATTTAAAAATGCCACTAGCATTTTGTGACACATCATGTCCAAGTATCTAGGCAAGGATGAACCTGCCATCCTCACCTCGAGTCATCTCAAACATCTTCACTGGTGTAACTATAGCCACTTTCTCAGATTTAGGGAACTTAAACCCATTCATACTATGTTTACCATTCTTGTAATTACATCGACAAGACTAGAGAAGTTTCTAACATTTAGAACCAATAGGATTTTACAATCTTGTCCTAAGTTCCGCTATGTTTTATTCTAAATTTGTTCACTAGAAGAGTTTTGCCAAAAATTCTGATTTCTACAAGTTTCCTAAACAACATGGACTCCTCACTGACGCTGTGTTATGCCTAACCGGGTGAAAGTCATGAGTATTTAGACTTGAAGTTAATCAGTGGGCTTATAACCATAAAATGAAGGTAACTATTAAATGAACTTTCATGAGTAGGGTTCACGTAGAGGTGAAGCAAAAACTCGTAATTGAATCATTTCCTTCAAATTTCTTTATCATGACAGCACCATTTATAACCTTGACTAGATAAAACAAACGATCAATTTTAGATCTCATTGTTTGGAAGTTACAGAATAGTATTACCAAGACTAAGTGCCTTTTGTGAGGCGTATCATTAGCGTTCAAGTGAATAAATCAAAAGTTAAGTGGTATAGTAGAGAATGATCTTTGGTATGTAGATGTATGGTGCCATAGAGCAGGAGAGCAAACAGTTCTTAATGATTCCTCTTGGGGATTAATTAAGGAATATTAATACTCTTATATTCAAGAAAAATCATTTTATCGTTCTGGAGTGGGAAATTCAAAATAGAACACCGATGAAGGTTTTGACAGTGACGGGAATATGCACCTCTGTTTATCACTCAAAACATTTTGTAGATAGAGGTGCATATACCCGGAACATCAAGAGGCTATGATCAGGTATGGAGAACATTATTTTCTCTGTTGGGGAGTATGAAAGTCATGTTTTAACTAATACCCTATCAACTATATATATATATATATATATATATATATATATATATATATATATATATATATATATATATATATATATATATATGTATATTATATATATATATATGTATTCAGTATATATATATATATATATATATATATATATATATATATATATATATATATATATATATATATATATATATATATATATATATATATATATATTATATATATATATATATATATATATATATATATATATATTCAGTATATATATATAATATATATATATATATATATATATATATATATATATATATATATATATATATATATAAATATATATATATATATATATAAATATATATATATATATATATATATATATATATATATATATAAATATATATATATATATATATATATATATATATATATATATATATATATATATATATATAAATATATATATATATATATATATATATATATTATATATATATATGTATATAAATACAGTATATATATATGATATATATAATATATATATAGTATGTAGTATATTTATATTATAAATATATATACATACATATATATATATATATATATATATATATATATATATATATATATGTATGTATACATATATATATATATATATATATATATATATATATATATATATATATGTATCTATATGTATCTATATATAATATATATATATATATATATATATATATATATATATATATGTATCTATATGTATCTATATATAATATATATATATATATATATATATATATATATATATATATATATATATATATGTGTGTGTGTGTATGTGTGTGTGTGTATGTGTGTGTGTGTGTTTATGTATATATATATATATATATATATATATATATATATATATATATATATATATATATATATATATATATATATATATATATATATTCACCAGGTAAAAGTATCATTAATGTCAATTTCTATATCAAATATTTTCTCATGTTTGACTGTTGTAGTTATACATATATATTTATTCTACAGAACAGGAGAAACGAACAGTTCCACAACTTCATACTGGAAGCACCTACGCTATACCATCACCTGAGAGTAGAAAGTTGACTCCAAATAATAGCTACAGAAAGACCTGTCTTTGGACTCCTATACTTGGGTAAGGAACAAATTACTTCCATTTACTTGACTTACTTACATTGACAGCTGCTTTTTTTTTGGTCCCATACAACAGGGGAACCCCACACTCTACAGGACCTCCACAGTCATTTTATCATGTTTGTTCAAAAGCCTTCGACATATCACACCGCATATTGGTCGTTTATTGTTAAATTATCACTATCGAAGCACCCACAATTTCCTCTTAAAAGCCTTAATATCTTCAATCTTTCAAATTTCTGTGGGAACTTATTGTGTAGTCTCAGGGCCGCATATTTAAAGGCTCTAGAACCTACATTTCTTGGTTCCAATAATTTAAAACCATCGGTAACTATTCTTGTGTCAACACGAGTTGTTGGCTGTACAGTATGTAGCAATTTTCTTAGATATTTTGGACATCTTGTTCTGATAACTGGATGGGTTATTGTACATTATTTTAAACTCGTTCTCGCTTTGATGGGCAGTCAATGTAAATTATTTAGTATAGATAGGTGTGATCCTTTCTTGAGATTGGACACCTCTTATCAGTCTTGCTCCTCTGTTTATTGTTTTGCTATTAAAGTTGTACTTCTGGTAAATTGTAGTAGATAGACTTATAGTAGTCAACCCTGGTAATAACACAGCCTATCACAAGTTTCTTTACAGAATGTTCATCCAGGTACTTTTTTTTTTATATAAGATGATAGCCAACAGTTTTTACTACATTATTTATTTGGGTATTGAAAGACAAGTTACAGCCAAGAGATATGCTTAGATCGCGAACTTCACTAGATATTGGGATAGAGTGGATATTTATGTTAATTTGAATATCACCCAAGTTTCTTATGCTGTTTTTCTTTCCCACCACCATAAACTCAGTTTTATTTTCATTTGATTTTACAGTAGTTGTTTGATTGTCATCCATTCCCTAACACTGGCAAGAATTCGGTGTAGAGTTTCAGTAGTGTTGTCTATATTATTTATGGAGAAGTAAAATTGTGTATCATCTGCAAATAGCTTGAACTTCATACCATGCCTGTGTAGTATTTTCAATAGACCAATAGTATTGATACAGAATGAGATTGAACTCTGTAAACTCCCCTAAGGTACCCCTCTGTTTAAAGGTTCATATGATGAACCAGAGTTTCCAATTTGAACATGGTAATTTTTGTCAACCAAACACTTTTAGGTATTCGAAAGCTTGATCCTCAATAGTGATGGACCATATATCATTTAGTAGCAGTTAATGCACAACTGTATTAAAAGCAGCACTAAGATCGAGTAATGTTGAAATGAAATTTATTTTCATCCATCACATCCAGCATATCATTTACAACAGAACATAAGGCTGTCTCCATAGATTATAATTTTCTGTAAGCAGACTGGTTGTCTGGCAAAGCTTCTATTTCTTTTAAATGACTAATTATTTATTCAAGAGATACGTATTCTAGCACTTTTGAAATAAAGGAGATTCAAAATAGGTCTATAAGAGCTTAATTCCTGATAATTTAAGCACTTTTCAAAACTGGTGTGACCTTGGCCATTTTTTCAGATTTGGGAAACTTACACTCATCGATGCTTGTATTTAGTATTCTCGTGATTATATCAGCTAGACTAGGAAAGTTTCTTTCCCCAGTTACTTCAGATATTGGCATTGGATCGATCGCGCAGTTTGTTTTCTTTGCTCTCTTGATAATTCTGGTGATATCGGCTTGTGTTGAATTATAGAATCTTGTCACCGAATGTTTATGGTCTACGACCACAGTGAGGTCAGGGCAGACAAGCACAAGGTAGCAGGCCTTATCAAGTGCATCCACAACTGCTAGTGCTTCCCTTTCTACTGGGACATAGTGGGACTTAGCTCCTGATGTGAAACAGCTTTCAATAAGGGTGATCCTCCAGCTTGTCTTACAGCAGAAGGGTCGAATTGATGTGCAGTGCTTTTGGAAGAGCCTGAGGTCAATACCATCTTTGGTCCAGTCACTGACAAGACAAGTTGGTCTGGTTTTTTTCGTAGTTTTCAACCCCTTTGTGTATCTCGTCAACAATCAGTGACTTTGACTCTTCGAACATGTGGTCAAGTTAGTCGCTCCATTTGAAGGGTGTACTTGGTTTGAGTAGAACATAGAATGGAAGCATTCACTCGGCTAAGGCAAACACAGACACTGATTGACTAGGCTGAACTAACTGCGAATGTCTTTGATGTTGCATGGCCTCTGGAAGTTCTTTATAGCCTCAAGAAATCGCGGACAGGGATGCGTAATTTCAAAGCCAGCAAACTCTGGTTGTCTTGGTGAATGAGAATTTGGCTGGGTTGAATGTTATTCTGTGTCTGGCACATATATCCAACCAGTCCACTGCTTGGAAGAATGCTTCCCGAATAGTGTGGAATTACATGAGGGTGTCATCAATGCATTTTGTTTTCTGTGAAATGTCTGTGATCATCTCATCAAACCGATGACTGGATCCATCACCTGACGTGATATACCCCTTTGGTGCCACACAGTAGTAGTAACGGCCTCACTGTATTATAAATGTGGTAAGGTGGCAATCATCGGCATGCAAGGAGATACTGTCTTTAGACTAAACAGAATTAACATATCCTCTTAGAATGTGGTTCGAGTACTACAATCCCTGAAAGGAGTTCCTCATGAAAAGCTGCGTTAGTTCTCAGATTGCGACCTGACTCTTAACAGGGTATTCCATCTTGCTCTAGCCATTGCCATGAGAGTCAAATTAGCCACACTGAATCAGCAACACCAAATGGGCTACTCTGCAGCGTACTAAACCCTTTTAGGTATGTACAATTGCAGTAATCAAACCTTTATAACATTGATACCCAATCCCATAACTACCCCTTTCGGTACATACACGTTCAATTACTGTTGTTTTGACCTTTGTAATACTGGGGCTACTTTTCAACACCTCATGGATGGCATCTTAAGGGACCTCCCCTTCTGTGTATGTTACGTGAAAGACATACTTGTGTTCTCTTCCTCCAAAGATAAACCCCATCGTTCTCGACTGCCTACAACACAACAGCCTTGTGTTCCAGTATGACATGTGTACCTTTGGCGCCAACGAAGTATTGATCTTAAGGCACCACATCACTCATATAGGTGTTTACTCCCTCCCTTAGAAAGTATCTGCTGTTCAGAACTTCCCAACACCCCCGACCATCAAAGCACTGCAAGACTTCTTGGGCATCATACACTATTATCACCGGTTTCTGACAGATATCTCCACCACTCTTGCCCCCCTCTATGCCTCACTCAAAGGTGTCATGTGGCCGTGTGGTAATTATGGCTTGAGATATAAAAGTATGGGAAACGAGGATAATGACAGATGTTACTCTGTATCTTTTTCAACAGTTTGTGTATTTAACAAAAATTAATTCACAATCTTATTGAGCACATCAATTATCAGTTACAGTACCGTTTAATTATCTTGATAATATTAAAGTCACAAATTACAAAGTTGAATTCCAAAATTCAAAATCTTTTAAGTGCTCTATAATGGTACATCAATGTTACAAAGTTTTAGGGTCTTGCAATGGAGAGGCACGCAGCGGGAATTTAGAAAGTTAATGAAAAACTACATTCTGAAAAAGGATGTTGGTACGGCCAGGATTGGCATCAGACGACGGGACGGTGCTATCGATCTCTACTAAGACTCCTCTGATTTTTTGGCTATACTTTCTCCTTATGTATGGCAGGACCTGGATGGGGTGCCATGGTTGTCCACTTGGGTTTAGGTAGAGGAGGTTGGCGGTCCCAATTCTGCAGTGATTTGCACTTCCACTTGCTGTCTCATCTCCGCCTCCAGCCCTGTGGGAAAAGGATATGATTCAGCAGTATGACAGATCAGCAACATGTGGCTGTTGCTGATTAAGCAATTCAGAGCTTTGAAGGCACAGATTAACAGTTTTGTGCCTGCATTCGTCTTGTTATTGTTTGCTTTTAGTTGACCTAACTTTACCTTCTGTGACAAGGGCAAGCCAAAATAAACTGAAGTGGGATCCCCTTCAAGAAGCGGCCTTTTATAACGCAAAGAATTCCCTATCAACTGCTGTTTCTCACACTTGACCTGTGTCACATGCCCCTCTCCTCTCCACCGATGCCAGCGACATCACTATTGGTGCAGTTTTTGGGCAGGTGGTCAAAAGCTCGCCCCGCCTATTGGCCTTCTTCAGGCAGAATCTTAGTTTACCTTTGACTGAAAATTGCTGGCGGTGTATTTGTTGCTGATACCCTGTAAAGAAATGCATTGGCAGCCATTCACTTGGGATTGGATTACAATACCTTGGCAGAAGCCCAATAAAAAGATCTAGAGTACCAAGCATGTAGGACATCCTTCACATCCCTCTGTTGGGAAGATGTCACCCTCGATGACTCCAACACCACCACCCTCTGTGACGTCAGTACTGGTAGGACATGAGTCGACATGGCCTCTCAATTTCCTTGCACCGATCTACTGCACAGCTACTGAAGACGAAGTTCATTTGGCACAGGATTACTAAGGATGATAAGGATTGGGTCCATGCCTGTACTTCATGCCAAACTTCAAATTTTAAACACAAGACTTAACTGGTAGTTATATATATAGCTTACGTCCCCGACGTCAACGGCAGAAAATTTGAAACTCGCGCCAACCGCCAGTTGGATAACCAGGTGTACCACCCCTGCACCCTAGCGAGGTACCTGGGAATCATTCCAGTGACCCTCATATATTCCCTGCTGTCGCTAGCGGAGACACGTGAATTCTACTCCGTCATTACTGATCGTTTTTTTTTTTTTGGTGAAGTACAAATCTTTGGTTATTGACTCCCGCTTGTTTTTGATCTCGCTTTGGATATTTCATGATTTTGTTTGGATTAGATGATTTTTACCTTTGCTTGTCTGAATTCTCTTAAATTTTTCAAAATGGCCATCCCCTCTATAACTTTAAGGTTATGTGTGACTAGTGGGTGTAAGACCCGTATGGCTAAAGCCTCTCTTTAACCCCATTCTCTCCGCGTTGCATGTAGGGGTAAAGAGTATGATTTAGGTGATCGCTGTGACGAATGTGTTTTGCTGTCAGAGCATGAATGGATTGATTTAGATAAATACAGCCGTAAACTTATAAGGGATAGATTGAGGCGCAGTTCTTCTCGCTCTTCTAGAGATATTTCCTTCTCCCATGTCATTAATCCTATTCCTTCACCTGTAGTGGTAGATCCTGATCCCACTATTGCAATTGCTAATGAACCTTCACTAAAAGATATGTTAGTGGCGATTCAAGCTCTTGGCGCTAAAGTTGAATCTTTGGCTGCGGACAGGACACAGTTGATGTCCGATGTGCGTCTTTTGAAAGGTGAAGGTGCAAGTGCAAGTGCAGTGAAGTTAAGTGCAGTGGAGGGTGCGCCTGCTCGTGTCTGTCGTCCTCCTAGTCCTAGACCTCTTCCAAGCTCCCCAACCCCTGGGAGAAGGAATGTCGAAAGGCGAAAGGAGACGAGAGATTGTATCAAACAAGCAGACGTCCCCTCGAACGTACCTGTGGGCGCCTCCCAGGACGTTCGCCCTCACCATCAGAAAGGTGAGGTTAAGTGTTTTTCGTCGTCTTCGGATGACCCTTTACCTTAAAGAGGCTGAAAGCTCACTTCCAGGCCTCTTAAGAGGTCCTATGATACGGCCTATCGACGTCCTGCTAGTTCTAAACCTGGATGCAGTCACTGGGATTCTCCAGAGCCTTTTGAAAGCCCCCCACCAAACGTCCTTTTAGGACACTGGACATTTCCAAGGATCCTTCTGTGCACCCAGGACCAGGCTTTACCTCATTCCAAGCTCCCAAGCAGCCTTCAGACTGGATTTCGCCTTCTAGGCGCTCTGTTCCGTTTAGCGGTGAGGAGAACGTCATGACCTCATCGCCGTTTTCACAACGTTCGGATCCTAACTTTGTAATTCTTCAAGACATGCAAAGCAGGCTCTCTTCCTTTATGCAATCATACCAGCGCAGCGACAAATCTCGTATCAGCGATCTTGATCGGAGCAGTGAACCAGGACGTGTTTCCGAGCGGCCTCGTAATCGGGGATCGAAGCTTCTTGCTAGCCGATACGAACGGCCTTTAGGAAGCAATCGTGATCGTTCTCCTAAGTCCGCAGTCCACGGTTCTTTTATTGAACGCGATCGAGACTGTGTGCCTGTGCGTTCTTCTAAGAAAAGACGTCGGACGTCCTGTTAAACAGGTTATTGAACGCCCTTCGACTCAGGCTCCTGAACTTCCTACTGATCAGGCTGCCGATCCTCCTCCGGTTCAGACTGCCGAACGTCCTTGCAAACAGGCTACCGAACGTCCTTGCAAACAGGCTACCGAACGTCCTTTTAAGCAGGCTGCCAAACGTCCTATCATTCTGGAAGTTTCTCTCTCCGCCAATTATATTAGTGAGCTCGCGTTTCCGGGATGGTTACAGTTGAACGAGTCGCTGAACAACGAGCGGTTCGTAGTACCGATTGCTTGCCAGCAGTTGACGGCAAGCTTGTTTCTGAATATGATCCTGAACGTCCTATCCCTGGTCATATTTTGGATGTTAGTTTGGATTACGAGGAGGAGGCTTATCCTTTTCAAGACATCGATGCGGTTCATGTACAGGAACTTCTCGTCTCTGATCGAGCTGATCGCGACCGTTCGGTTGAGCCGCTCGCGACTCTGCCGCCTGTTACTATTCGCAATGAGCCTATTTCTATTGCGGTTGGCACTCAGGTTTTTTCTGATATTGATACCGCTCTTAACCCTACTGCTCCTGGAGGAACGTCGCTAGAGAAGGAAGTAGAAGCCCAGCTTTCTCCTTTAGAGTTTGTTGACGTTTCAGGAGACGAGGATTCTGTTTCTTTCCGTCATTCTGCTGATCTTAAAAAACTTATGAGAGTTTTTACGGAAGAGTTTTCGGACTTTTTGTGCCTATAGCTCCGCGCTCTCCTCTGTCTGAGTTTACTCTAGGCAAAGTCTTTAAGAAAGCCCGTTTTACTATGAGGGTTCTGTTACGTTCGTCCAAGAGAGCTCTTAAATTAATGGGTGACTGGTTACAGTCTAAGAAGGCCTTAGGGAAAACTTCTTTTTCCTTTCCTCCAGCTAGACTGGCTTCGAGGTCGAGCATCTGGTACGAGACGGGAGAAGTTCTCGGCTTGGGGATTCCTGCCTCTGCCCAGAGAGATTTCTCAAGCCTCGTAGACGCTTCTCGTCGGTCGGCCATGAGGAAGACCAAAATTTTTTGGTCCACTTCAGAAATGGACCACCTTCTCAAAGGAATTTTTCGGGCCTTTGAAGTTTTTAACTTCCTAGACTGGATGCTGGGGGCCTTGGGTAAAAAAGTTGAGGCTTTTAAAGAGGGGGATACCTCTGCCCTGGTCCATTTGATGTCGTGCATGGACAAGGCCTTGAGGGATGGCTCTAATGAACTTGCAGCTCTTTTCTGCAGGCATCCTTAAGAAAAGAGATCAACTTTGCTCTTCTTTCGCCGGGGGTGACTCCCTTCCAGAAGTCCGAACTCTTATATGCTCCTCTTTCTCCATTACTGTTTCCACAAGAACTTATCAGGGAGATCTCTGCAGCTTTAGCTCAGAAGGCCACTCAGGATCCTGTCTCCAAGACTGCTAGAAAGGCTTTGCCTTCCTATTTTATCAGCCGCAAGTCTAAGGAAGATACTTTTCCCAAGTTTTCCCAGCCCTTTCGAGGAAGATCTTCTAGTAGGGGTAGCTCCAGACCTGATGCTAGAAGGAGTAAGAGAAGAGGTTTCAGGGCAGGGCGAAGCAGAGTCTGACTGCTTTTGCCTTCAGGGAGTGGGTGCCAGACTACTCAAATTCTGGCAAGCGTGGGAGAAGAGAGGGGCAGACCAATGGTCTATTCAGATTTTGAGGGAGGGTTAAAAGACCCCCTTTCTAGGGAACCCTCCCCTGGTCTCAGTGCCCGTGGATCTCTCTCCCAGATACAGAGAGTAGGCAAAGAGGCAAGCTCTTTCGAACCAAGTGTCTCTTATGTTAGAAAAGGGGGCCATAGAGAAGGTTCAGGATATCCATTCACCTGGTATCTACAATTGGCTATTCCTGGTACCCAAGAACTTGGGGGGATGGCGTCCAGTTCTGGACGTGAGTGCGCTGAACAGGTTCATCATCAAAACGAAATTCACCATGGAGACTTCGAAGTCAGTGCTAGCAGCAGTAAGGAGGGACGACTGGATGGTCTCATTGGACCTTCGGGATGCCTACTTCCACATCCCCATCCATCCAAGCTTCAGACCCTACCTCAGATTCGTTTTCATGGGAGACGTCTTCCAATTCAGAGCCCTATGCTTCGGTCTTTGCACAGCACCTCAGATCTTTACGAAGCTCATGCTGAATGTAGCAAAAATCTTACATTCAAGGGGCATAAGAGCCTCCCTGTATCTTGACGACTGGCTTCTCAGAGCGCACCCTTACGATTACTGCCTGAAGGATCTTCAGACAACCTTGGACCTTGCGGAAGAAATGGGTCTCCTTGTAAACAAGGAAAAGTCTCTCTTGGTTCCATCTCAAGAGATTTTATATTTGGGGATGACGATACGGAGTCGGATTTTTCGGGCTTCTCCGTCTCCCTCAAGGATAGAGCAAGCCAAGTTGAAACTAAGATTGTTTCAAAACAAGGAAGTTTGCTCAGCAAGGAAATAGATGAGTCTGATAGGAACCCCCTCCTCCTTGGAGCAGTTCGTCCCCCTGGGAAGGCTGAATCTTCGTCCTCTCCAGTTCCATCTCAACAGCCATTGGGACAAGGAGAGGGACTTAGAATCGATGTCCATTCCTATCACGAACCCCATCAAAGTCTGCCTTCGGTGGTGGGAGGAACCAGACAAGTTCCAGGAGGGTCTGGACTTGTCAATGAAAAGCCCAGATCTTGTGTTATGCTCCGACACCTCGGACACAGGATGGGGAGCAACCCTAGACAAGTTAGAAGTCTCTGGTCTTTGGACAGAACCCCAGAAATCCTTGCATATCAACCACAAGGAGTTATTGGCAGTTCTTTTAGCCCTCAAAGGTTTTGAGGCTTTAGTCACTAACAAAGTAGTTCAGGTCAATGCGGACAACACGACAGCATTGGCATCTCAAAGCAAGGGGGAACACACTCGATATCTCTGTACGAGACGTCAAAGAATCTCCTGATGTGGGCAAGAGAGAGAAACGTTATACTTCTCACGCGATTCATTCAATGAGAGAAAAACGTTATGGCAGACAGTCTCAGCAGACGGAATGAGATCCTTCCAACAGAGTGGACCCTCAACCTTCAGGTGTGCAAGAGCCTGTGGCATCTTTGGGGTCGCCCTTACATAGACCTCTTCGCAACCTCAAAGACGAAGAAGCTAGAGGCATATTGCTCCCCTGTTCCATATTCAGAAGCAATCCACATAGACACTTTTCTATTGGACTGGTCCAATCTAGATCTCTACGCATTCCCACCTTACAAGATCCTGTACAGAGTAACTCAGAAATTTGTGACATCTAAAGGAACCAGGATGATCCTTGTGTCTCCCTATTGGCCATCAAGAGAATGGTTCACAGAGGTACTGGAATGGGTGATAGACACCACAAGAATTATTCCTCTAAGAGCAGATCTTCTCAGACAACCCCACTTGGAAAGATTGCATCAAAACAGCTGACTGCCTTCAGACTATCGAGAGACTCGCTAGATCTAGAGGTTTTTCGAAGGAGGCAGTTCAGGCTATTGCGAGGGCAAGAAGGACTTTAACCATCAAGGTCTATCAATCTAGGTGGAAGGTTTTCAGAGAGTGGTGTAGAGTCAACTCTCTTTCCTCATCCAGTACCTCTGTAGCTCAAATTGCAGATTTCCTGCTTTATCTTCGAAGGAAGTGCAATTTCTCCTCCTACTATCAAAGGCTATAGGAGTATGTTAGCTACTGTGTTTAGGCATAGAAACCTTGACCTCTCTGGCAATAAGGATCTGCAAGAGCTTCTCAAGTCTTTCGAGATTCCAAAACGATGGAACCAAGATTCTCCAGCCTGGAATCTGGATATTGTTTTGAAGTATCTCATGAGCGACAGTTTTGAGCCACTGGGTTCAACTGCCTTGAAAGACCTCACTATGAAGACTTTATTTTTGGTCAGTCTTACGACAGCCAAAAGGGTGAGCGAGATTCATGCGTTTAGCAAAAACATTGGATTTCGTAATGGTAAAGCTGTCTGTTCCTTACAGTTAGGCTTTCTTGCCAAAAACGAACGCCCTTCTCAACCTTGGCCCAAAGCATTCGAGATTCCAAATCTTAAGTCACGAGGTCAGAGCGGTGGCAACGTCGGTAGCATTCAAGCAAAACAGATCTCTACAAAGCATAATGGACACGACCTTCTGGAGGAGCAAATCCGTGTTCGCATTGTATTATTTGAAAGGTGTTCAGACTTGTTATGAGGACTGTTTCACTCAGGGTCCATTCGTAGCAGCGAGTGCAATAGTGGGTGAAGGATCCACCACTATGTTCCCATAATCCCAATAACCTTTTCTTCTCTTGGTACTTTTAATTGTTTTTATGGTTGTTTGTGGAGATTGTGTCAGTCTTCCACAATCATTGATTTTGTCAGGTGGTCATGTTTGTGCCTTGAGAGCACCCGGAATTGGTTATTGGAGGAGGTTCTGTCATGATGAGGTTTTGACACCGGTTTGACAGTCCCTTCGAGATCTTCAGCCCCCTGGGAGGATCGCTGTATCTCGTAAGGCTAGCAGACATAATGAGGCAGAGTATCATTGAAGTCAGCTTCCTTATCAGGTACGAACCCTTAAGTTTTGTTTGTTCCGTAACCGAAATACAAACCACACTATTTACATTGGGTTTACCTTTCGGCGTAGCTGAAATGACGAGCCAATAGTTTTTAACGAGGGTTAACTACCCCCGCGCTAGTTAGCGGGGGTAGGGGAAGGGATAGCTTGCTACCCCTCCCCCCCCCCCCCCCACACACCGGTGATTTGCTTCACTTCACTTTTGGCTCCGGCGATGAACAGACGTGTCTGTCCATCGTCCTCGTTGACAGCTTTAATCTTTTTTTGCTTTTTCTTTCAGTTTGTGTGTTTGTGTTTAGAAGTTGACCACCTTTATTGTTCACTATGCGCAAATGCCCTGGAATTGCCGGCCGCCCTTGTGGTACTTTTATGTCGCCGGTGGACACAGCGTGTTGTGAGTGCAGGGAGTGGTCTGCCTCCCAGTGGGAGAGGTTTGGCCGCCGGCGTAAGAAGAAGTCCAAGAGAGACCGTTCTCCTTCCAGGGTTGCCTTGAAGGAGGAAGGCTCTTGGGACTCTTCTTTCGCCGCCCAAACCTCCTCCGAAGCTCCTAAGGAGAGTCTGCCGAGTGGAAGCGCAGGCCCTAGTTCTGTTTCCCGACCTTGGATTGGGGGAGAGGGCGTCGCCTCCCATAGCAGGGCGGTTCCTCCTTCTCCGGGGGAGGTTGTTGTTAATGAATCTTTGTCTAATGATGATCTTTTTCAGATTTGGGCTTCCCTGGGGCTTAAGGGCGTGCCCTCCAGGGTAGCCCTGATTGACCTTGTTCAGTTGGGGGCCGCTGTTAAGCAGTCGCCGGTGATAGCAGAGGTAGACCCTCTGTCTATCGTCGACGTCGTGGTGACAGAGGCTTCCTACGGGGCGGGTCAATCCTCTGCAGGTACCGTTGTGGATGATGGTGCTGACGGCTCTCCTCCCCCTTCCGTACATCCTTCGAAGGGGGAAGGGAGTCCCGCGGGCTCTTCTGCTGCCAAGCCTCCCTCTAAGGGGAGTGCTTTGACTGAGACTCCCCTTCGGAGGACTGATGGTCCTGACGATCTTCCTCGTGGCCGCCTTCGCCGTAAGGCTCACCGTCCGCTGCGTCGCAAGGGCCTCCCGTCTCCTTATAAGGGTGCTAAGAGGCGCCTTTATGAATCTTCACCTCCTTCCTCCGAAGGGGACTCTCCTCGCCGTAAACAGCCTGCAGCTCCAGCTTCCTTAGACCTCTCGGGGGATCGGTCTCCTACGCCTTCCAGACCTTCAACTTCTGGTGCAGATGTTCAGCAGCCTGACCTCGTCACCCGACGGGCAATGGTCCCTTCGGGGCAAAGGGATTCTTCCCTTGCGCGTCAGGGTTCCCCTGCGCATCTTTCTGCCGTGTTAGCGCACAGGCGCCCTCCTGCAGTGTTAGCGCACAGGCGCTCTCCTGCTCGTCAGCGCTCTCCTGTTCGTCAGCGATCTCCTGTTCGCCAGCGCTCTCCTGATGATCTCCCCTCTTCTCGCCAGCGCTCTCCTGAGGACATCCTTCAACCTGTTGTTCCTGTTGAGCGCCCAGCGCGCCAGCGTTCCCCTGCTCGCCCTTCTGCAGTGTTAGCACACAGGCGCTCTCTTGCTCGTCAGCGCTCTTCTGACCGTCAGCGCTCTCCTGTTTGTCAGCGAGCTTCTGATGACCATCGCCCCACTGCTCGCCAGCGCTCCCCTGTGGACTCCGAATTTCCTGCATTTCCTGTTGTGCGCCCTGCTCGCCATCAGTCTCCTGAGCGCCCTCGCGATCCTCAGCTTGTTCCTGCACAACATCGCTCGCGTTCTCCAGCGCGTACTTCCAAAACGCATGTACGCCCACGTGCCTCCT
This sequence comes from Palaemon carinicauda, assembly GCF_036898095.1. Taxonomy (NCBI): domain Eukaryota; kingdom Metazoa; phylum Arthropoda; class Malacostraca; order Decapoda; family Palaemonidae; genus Palaemon; species Palaemon carinicauda. The sequence goes on from NC_090751.1 coordinate 39,213,229, forward strand.
GTTCCTGTGCCTGTTCGTGAACGTTCGCCTCTTCGCCCCGCCCCGACTATCCCCTCACAGGATTCCACGCGTCGCCCTTTTGCTCGCCAGCGATCACAGACGCATCAACATTCGCCTGCTCGTCAGCGATCACCAGCTTTCCAGCGATCACAGACGCATCAACATTCGCCTGCTCGTCAGCGATCTCCTGCGCGTCAGCTGTCCCCAGCATGTCAGCGATCACCTGAACATCGGTGATCTCCAGACCGCCCGCGTGACCTATTGCCTGCGCGCAAGCGTTCTCCAACGCGCCATCGCCCAGAAGATCTGGAATGACATGGGTCGCCTTCTGTTAGCTTGCCCTCGCGCGGTCGTTTGCCTACGCGATCTATGCGCCACCATGCGCCAACGCGCCATCGCTTGCCTACGCGCCAGCGTTCACCAGCGCACCACCGATCGCCTGCTCGCAATCGCTCTCCCACGCGCTACAGGTCTCCTGAACAACGTCATCAGCGATCATCGGAGCGTTCTCGCTCGCCCGCGCATCAACACGCTCCCTCGCCGACGCGCCAACGCGTTCGCTCACCGGCTCGCCCACGAGCTCATTCGCCTGTACGCCCTTGCGCCCACTCGCCTGCGCGACCGCTCGCCTACGCGCGACCACCGTTCGTGCTGGATTTCGCAGCCCGTGACTGCAGTAGGAACGCGTGTTGCCAGACCGCGCTCAGGATCGCCTCCACTAAAACGTAGGACTCTTGTGCAGGATAGGGAAGACACTTCAGAGAGGTCAGTGCAACTTTCTTCCCCTTTTCCTTTTCAGGCAGGTCCAGTGGTGTCCACTCCGAAGGATCGGCCGATCCCCTTCCCTCCAGCGGGGATTTCGGACTCTGTGTCCGTGGAGCGGCAGTCTTGGTTTGGTCCTCTGATGCGGGCGTTAGTGAAGGCTATGATGCCTGCACTCGCCGATCAAGGTCACAAGCCAACGACAGCCTCACCCCCGCTGAAGAGAAGGAGAGGAGTGGACTTCGTGGTGACTTCCCCCAGGGAGAAGTTGGTTCCTAAGAGGTCTGTCAGGAAGGCCCCATTCCCTTCGCAGGCGTTTTCTCCTTCTCCCGTGGACGAGACTTTTCCGTCCTCGGGTGAGTCCAGTGAGGTGATAGTCTCCCCCTCGGCATCAAGGGGGGAGCCTTCTCCTCATGGAGGAGAATCGTCTCGCGCGGAAGGTGCTCTCCGAACCTCTTTGTTGGGATCCTGTATTCCTCCCAGGAGGGAACCCAAGGACTCCAAGACCATCCCGAAATCGTCTTCAAGGATTCGCCAGGAACCCGCTGCTCCCCGGGAGAACGTCCACGCTTCGCCCCAGGAAGAGATTCCGGGGACGGGAGACTTAGCTGCCAGTCTGCAAGGAGGAGACCACCAGGAGTCTGAACATGCCTTCTGACAGGTCCTGAGCCTGATGAGGCAACTCAACGGGTTCATGGACCCCGTGATCGCCCCCCGAGAAGGCAAGGACACGGTCCTGGACCAGGTGTTCGATGTTCAGAAGGCCCCTAAGACCAGTGCGGCTCTGCCCTGGTCTCGGGGATTGAAGAGTGCCAGAGCCAGGGCCAATGCCCAACTCGCGACTCTTGTTTCCTCCAGTCGTTCCTCTGCCGGGAATAAACTCATCCCACCTCCTCGTCTCCAGCAGAGGAGGTATTTTGAGATCTTGGGTGAGTCTAGTCTAGCTCTTCCTCTTCATCACTCCGTAGAAGAGCTGGCTAAAGGAGTTCCTTTCGAGAAGCTCTCCGCCCGGCAGGTGACGTTCTTGGCGTCGGAGATCCTGAGCCATGTGAAGGTCGCGAAGTGCGCCATGCAGGCCACTTCGTGGCTGGATATATGGCTAGGAACTCTGGGCATCCTATTGCGCTCCGAGGACTTGTCTAAGGAGACCAATAAGAAGGCCCTTGAGACCTTCTTACTCTCGGGCACCCGCTCTATCGAGTTCCTGGCACACCAGGTCACCACCCTGTGGGCCAACTTGGTATTGAAGCGGCGCGATGTGGTGACCGAGAAGTTCCACCCGAAGGTCGCCGCCGTAGATGTCTGTAGGCTCAGACATGCTTCACTCCTTGGGGAGAAACTGTTGGAGCCACAGGATATGGAATGAACGGCTGAGAGGTGGAGGAAATCTAGCCAGGACTCCCTCCTCCATAGGGCCCTTACAGCTCGGCCCTATAAGCCTCCAGCTCAGCAGCAGCAGCAGCCTCGTAAGGCACCGAAGCAGGCACCGGCAGCTAAGAAAGTGGTGTCTAAGCCCCAGCCCTTTCCAGCCAAGGTCAAGAGGGGTGGTAAGTCCTCCAGGGGAGGCAATGCTCCAGGGGAGGCAATGCTCCTAGAGGGAGCAGCCGCGGCTGCAAACACTAGAAGTGGCAATCCCCCCGCGTGTCCACCTGTGGGGGGAAGCCTTCGACGTTGCGTGCACAGGTGGCAGCAACACGGGGCCGATGCTTGGACGGTTTCTGTGATCGGCCAATGCTATCGCGTCCTGTTTATAACATCTCAACCTCCCCTGACAGCGAATCCAGTGTTGTTGAGCTCCTATGCCATGGGATCGGTAAAGGGGCTAGCCCTTCGGGCAGAAGTCGAGACCATGCTCAAGAAGGATGCTCTCCAGGAGGTCGTTGACGGCTCCCCAGGCTTCTTCAGTCGACTCTTTCTTGTAAAGAAGGCGTCTGGAGGCTGGAGACCTGTCATCGACCTCTTGGCTCTGAGTGGGTTTGTCGAGCAAACTCGGTTCAGCATGGAGACAGCGGACACGGTCAGACTTGCGGTGAGACCTCTGGACCTTATGTGCACACTGGATCTAAAGGACGCGTACTTCCAGATCCCAATCCATCCGTCCGTCTTCCAGGAAGTACTTGAGATTCTGCCTAGACGACAAGATCTACCTGTTCAAGGTGCTGTGTTTCGGTCTCTCCACAGCACCTCAGGTGTTCACCAGAGTGTTCACCCTGATTTCATCTTGGGCGCACAGGAACGGCATCCGTCTCCTTCGTTATCAGGGCGACTGGCTGATCCTAGCAGACTCGGAGTCGACCCTTCTTCGGCACCGAGACAGGCTTCTGGGTCTTTGCAAGGATCTGGGGATCATGGTAAACCTCGAGAAGTCCTCTCTGCAGCCGTCTCAACGACTGGTTTATCTAGGCATGCTGATAGACACCAATCTCCACAAAGCCTTTCCATCAGACGACAGGATAGCAAGGCTGAGGAGGGTGGCGGAACCCTTCCTCAGGCGAGAAGAGCTTCCCGCCCAATCGTGGTTGCGTCTCTTAGGTCACTTGTCCTCCCTGGCTCGTGTGGTTCCAAACGGCCGCCTCAGGATGAGATCCATGCAGTGGCGGCTCAAGTCCCGGTGGAATCAAGGATCCGATTCCCCGGACGTACAGGTCCCGATAGGATCTTTGGAACGGACGGACTTGCGGTGGTGGCTGGTCGACGAGAACCTGCGAAAGGGAGTGAGTCTTCTCGTCCTCCCCCCCGAAATTGACACTGTTTTCGGACGCGTCAAAAGAAGGGTGGGGGGCGCACGTTCTGAACCAGAGGACCTCAGGCCTTTGGTCAGAATCAGGAAAGTGCCTGCACATCAACCTGCTAGAGTTGAAGGCCGTCTTTCTGGCTCTTCAACAGTTCCAACGGACCCTGGCGGATCACTCCGTGGTGGTGATGAGCAACAACACCACGGTAGTGGCTTATATCAACAAGCAGGGAGGCACTTTTTCGCAGCAGCTATCCCATCTTGCAATAGAGATTCTGAGGTGGACCAAAGTCCACTCGATAACACTATACAATCTGAGCAGGGCTTTGCAGATAGTGAGTACCGAGTGGTCTTTGAATCCTCAGATAGCCAACAAAGTCTTGACTTTGTGGGGTTCCCCGACCGTGGACCTGTTCATGACAGCGTTGAATTTCAAGCTGCCTCTGTACTGCTCCCCAGTCCCGGACCTCAAGGCTCTCTGGCAAGATGCTTTCTAGCAACGGTGGGACAACATTGACGTGTACGCCTTCCCACCGTTCTGTCTGATGAGAATGGTGCTCAACAGGACCAGACTATCGGTCAACTGTTCGATGACTCTGGTAGCTCCGCTGTGGCATCACGCGGAATGGTTCCCGGACCTTCTGCAGCTCCTGACGGAGCTCCCGAGAGAACTTCCTCCACGACACGAGCTTCTCAGACAACCCCACTCCAACATCCCTCACGGAGAGAGGCTTTTCGCAACAGGTTGCGGAGAGAATGTCTCGGCACCTGCGAAAGTCCTCTGAGGGAGTCTACCAGGCGAAGTGGAGAGTCTTTTGTGGTTGGTGTCGTGGGAGGGGTATCTCTCCACTCGATGCCACTATTCCAGCAATAGCGGACTTCCTCGTATATCTGCGGGAGGAAATGCGCCTTTCTGTCTCGGCAGTGAAAGGCTATCGCTCAGCCTTAAGCTTGGCTTTCAGGCTGAAAGGCGTGGACATTTCTTCCTCGCTGGAACACACTCTATTCATACGTAGCTATGAGCTTACCTACCCCCAGTCGGAAGTGAGACCTCCTCCTTGGAACGTGGTTCGGGTCCTCTGGGCTCTTAAGAGACCTCCCTTCGAACCATTACGCCAGGCCTCTCGTACGACATCGCCCATTCAATTGGATGGGGGGAGGTAACGTTCAGGTTCGTCCCTGAGTTTGTTGCCAAGACTCAGAATCCTGGGGTGCCGGATCCTCGGTTCGACTCTTTCAGGATCGCGAGTCTCTGTTCTGTAACAAGCGACCCAGACCAGCTGCTACTATGTCCAGTGAGGTGTCTGAGGTACTACTTGAAGAGAACAGCTGCAGTCCGTCCTCAAGTGCGAGCATTGTTTGTAAGCACAGGCAGGACGAAGAGGAGGGTCACCAGGAACACCATCTCAGCTTGGATTCGAAGGGTTATCCACCACGCCTTGAATCCAGACCCTCCTCCGTCACGTCGCCCGAGGGCACACGACGTCAGGGGCGTTGCTACGTCCCTGGCCTTCAAGAGAAACTTCTCTGTGATGCAGGTGCTTCAAGCTGGGGTCTGGAAGCGTCAGACGACCTTCACAGCCCACTACCTGCAGGACGTGACCCACAGGAGCCTCGATACGTTTTCTATCGGCCCTGTGGTGGCTGCACAACAGCTGGTCTAACCTCAGGCTCCTTTATGGACAAGTAGCAGTAGGTTGAGGGCGTTGTTACCCGGTTTTAGTCTGCGTGAATGAAAGAGTATGTCTGACCCTTACTTCTTTCTTCATTCTCCCCTCTCTTGGGGAAGCAGCATCCTGGTCTTCACATAGCTGACCTCGAGCTCTGCAGGTAACCCATGCTTCCTTGTGCTCCTAGTATTAAGCTTAATACTGTCGCGTCTCCCATACCCTGACGAGGTGGTATTGGGAACGTCCTATCCTAGATTCCTATTTAAAGGTCTCAAGCTCAACTTCATAAGACGAGTCACACTTTCCTCCACACACAACTTATGTAGGCCACTCGTTCCTAGCGAAGCAAGGAACTTGTGAGGTGCAGGGGCTCCTTTTCTCAAGTGCTACTCACTGAGAGGCGGAGTCCCCGGGCAAAGCCAAAGTCAGTAAGGCTGGTTACTTTCCACCCTTCCTAAGGGGTAAGTCACTCAATGTAAATAGTGTGGTTTGTATTTCAGTTATGGAACAAATGACAAATAATAATTTGTATTTTTCCTAACCATACAAACCTTAGCTATTTACACATATTTGTCCGCCAGCCCTGGCCCCCCAGTCAAGTCCTACCTCTAAGTGAAGTGAAGCAAATCACCGGTGTGGTGGGGGTGAGGGGTAGCAAGCTATCCCTTCCCTTACCCGCGCTAACTAGCGCGGGGGTAGTTAACCCTTGTTAAAAACTATTGGCTCGTCATTTTAGCTACGCCGAAAGGTAAACCCAATGTAAATAGCTAAGGTTTGTATGGTTAGGAAAAATACAAATTATCTCCGAATTTGTCATTTTCATTAACTCTTAAGTAGAATTCCAGATATGCTAGCTGTCTCTAACCCTCCATCAAAGATGTTAATCAGCTATATATATATAACTACCGGGTAAGTCTTGTGTTTAAAAATGATATTTTCATTAATAAAATAAATTTTTGAACATACTTACCCGGTAGTTATACAGTATATGATTTTAGTCCCACCCTCCTCCCCCCTAGAGACTAGAGGCATGGAATATATGAGGGTCACTGGAATGGTTCCCAGGTACCTCGCTAGGGTGCAGGGGTGGTACACCTGGCTATCCAACTGGCGGTTGGCGTGAGTTTCGAATTTTCTGCCGTTGACGTCGGGGACGTAAGCTATATATATATAACTACCGGGTAAGTATGTTCAAAAATTTATTTTATTAATGAAAATATCATATTTCATTGACACACGGAGTCAGGAGTTGGTATATTTTCTCAACCTCACCGTCATTTTCCCCACACACATCAATATAGTAGATCCCCTATCCACATCACAAGTACACCATTACCTGTTTACCGTCATCGACTGCTCCACTCGTTGACATGACACCATCCCCATGCAAACTGCAACGTTCGCCTTGTGTACATCTTTCTTACTTTCAGGGTGGACTGCGAGATTTGGTATCCCTAAGTATATTACTTCTGACCGGGGTACCACTTTCACCTCTTAATTGAGGACATCATTAGATAATCTCCTGGGCATCACCTTACACCAGACAACTACCTACAACCCAATAGCCAATGGAATTGTAGAACGTTTTCATCGCACCCTCAAAACAACCACACTGGTTTACTCAGCTTCCCTGGGTCCTCCTGGGATTAGATTAAGGAACACTCCTAAGGATGATCTGAATGCCTCAGCAGCTGAGATGGTATATGGCAACCTGTTGGTCGTCCTGATGTTTTTTTTTTTTTTTGCCTGTATCCTCTGAAAATCTCAAGCGCCTATGTCATGTGGGAAAATTTACTCCCTGCTGCCAGACTTACAAGACCCCAGTGAACCAACACATACCGAAAGATTTACTCACTTCAACGCATGTCGTCCTACGTATCGTCAATAGTAAGCTACCGCTGATACTCCCTTACTTGAACCTTTTCCTTGTGGTCTTTTGCACACTGAAGGCTTATTTAATTAACATTTGTGGAAAGGAAGACTGGCTCTCCATTGATCGCCTAAAACCTGTGTATCTTTTGCAAGATGACCCGCCTACAGTTTGCCATTGTAGAGCAAGGCACCCTATTTCACTTGTATGTCTTCTTTAGGGGGAGGAGCCATGTACCGCACACGTTTCATACACACTCATTCACAGTAGTGCTTTTTTTATCTCTTTCTCTCTCCCGCACTGATAGTAGAAAAACCTGTTCAAGGTTGTCTCCACGTTTCATATTGTTTGAATTTTTGTGACATTGTTGCTCTCAACTGTTTGTGTATAAGCTAGTTATCTGTTGAATAAACTTCACTTACATTCACCTCGCTTCTCTGTTAGTACCTAAGAGCTATGTTGCTACGGTTTTCTAGTTTCCCTTCGGTCCATACCTACGTCCTCATTTTATCCTTCTACCTTGCCTTTGTTCCAACTGCCTTTCTTGCAACCTTCTGTCCAACATCTATTAATTTTTACTTAGTGTATCTGAAGGGATTTTTCCCTAGTTTCATTTTGGGGCTGAATGGCCTCCCTGACTCTAGCAATGTGCCATATGACCATTATTAATAAATCATACTGGTATAGTACTCACTTTTGTGTACCTGTTGGAAGATATCAATGGAAAAAAGTCTGTCCAAGTAGACATTGAAAGATTTATACGCATTGCATACCAACTCGCAATTTGGGCTGTGCCATGAAACGATTAGTTGACAACACATCCATAGTAAGGACTAGCCAAGGTCTAAGAGTAGCTGAGAGGACAAATTTATCTATAATTGGCTTTCTACTATTCTTCAGTGAGTTAATTGAAATCTTTTCTTATAGCTGCAGTATTTGAAAAGATTGTGTTGTCCTTCCTCTTTTATACCAGAAAAATATAATTGTACCTAATTATTTATTCACCTACATAATTGTGAGATTTTCATGTTATTACCAATGAAATAACAATAGTGCTAACCTTATTAAGAATAATACTCATAAAACAATTTTTTAAAGAATATAGTTGACATGAAAGCACCAATCTCATATTAGGCCTGTACAAGGCTAGTACTGTACTATATTTCGGAATAATTATTCAAGTTGAACTTTGTCTTAATGTTATTTTTTGTGACAATTTTTTTTTATTAGCATTGCTCTTCCTCAAGACTTTTTGTTAAAAAACATCACAGCATGGTCAAGTTTAGGGTTTAAAAGCAGTTGTTATCTTGATCTCTTTATGATATAGCCAGTTATTCTGATGGACAATCCTGAAAAGTGACTCTATATGTATCAAATTAATTACCAAAAGTCAAGTTATGACTTGATGATGAAGAGCATTTGTAGTAAAGATATTTTCCTTTTCTTTCAGGTGCATTTGTTTACCTGCACATTTGAATTAAGAAAGCCAAAGCCAGTAAACAAGACTTTAGTGGACAACCCAATTCCCCTAATAATATTGGATAGAGATGGAAGCTAAAGGAATGGTGATGACACAAGATTAAATTAAATTAAATTATTATTATGTAAATCAAAGCTGATAACAGGGTTGGAGGCTGAAATAATATCTAACCAACATCAGTTTGAAGATAAGTTAAAAAAAAAAATATAATTTTTTTTTTTTCTTCAGAAATTTGCACCTCAATTAGGTTACAAAGTAGAGAAGTAATATTTATGGAACGGTAGCGTATGTACGGTTTACAATATAATTTTTGCCTACAAATACAAACCCTTTGCTCTTTACTATGGATATATAGTTTCAGCATTTCCGGAAACTAGCCATAAACATTTTACGTGAGTTGTGACAACCCGCTGCTAGATAGCTCACACACTCACCCTGTGTATTACGTCACTTTTGTTTTTGGCTCATGGAGTACAGATGTGCCATCTCTCTCCACAGTTATCCATGTATAAAACTGGCTGTAACCTCATTTTTAGGGGAGTGGTTTGGTAGGTAATGCAAGAAGTCTAAAAGGGATTCTTCTCCCTTGGGGTTTACCCCTAGGGCGAAGAACTCCCGACTTACTTTTCCGGCACCTCGTTCTCTCTCCGCGGGCTCTGCTCATTTGGTGTTCTCTGGAGGACAAACGAGTAAGAGTGATGATTGTTTGACCCCCGGATAACCCTCTGCTTTAGAGGGGTCTGTTGCTTCCCCTAGTGAAGCGGCAGCGCCCACGGCCTCAGGGGAGCATTTCTCTTTGACTCTTGCATCAGCTCTGGCTTAATGATAATCTTTTCCTTTTTCTTTCATAGGTGTTTGCGGTATGTATGTTTAAGGATGCACAACATGCAGGTTTGTTGGAGCGTGGCAGATGGATCCTTGCCGATTTTGTCCCACATGCAGAGGACACTCCTGCATGCAGTATCCTCCCAGTGGGAGCAGAATGGCAAGAGGAAGAAGTCTATGGATTGGGTCTTGGAGGTACTGCAGAGTGGAGCTTAATGGGAGCTCGCATCTTCCTCCGCAGGGGTTGGATACGACCCTCCCACCCCTAAGCCTCTGGAGTCATGTTCTCTCCAGCAGGTCTTGTGCCCTTCATAGAAGCATCCTCAGCCACTCCTTGCCTCCAGAGGGGTTGTTGGTAGGTTCTCCCCGGTCCACGATCCCTGTGGGGTGAGCATGCCGGCTGATGCCGAGTCTGCTCAGTATGAGAAACTTAGTTCCTCCACCTGGCCTCGGCAGGACTGGCTTTGGCCTTTCCCCACGATCATCTGGAGTGACGTTCCCTCCAGAAGGTCTTGTACTCCTTGCAGAGGTGCCCTTTACAATGTCTCACCTCCAAAGGAGTTACTGGTAGGTTTTCTCAGCGTCCCTGCCAGATCATTGATCCCTCCGGGGTGAATGGGGAGGCTGAGTTTCCTCAGCCAGCAAGGTTGTGTAAGGGGCTGGCCTCGGACTCTCCCCTGTAATGTCCAGAAGGTCTCGTGCTCTTCGCAGAAGCGCCTTGCCTAGAGGAGTTGCGGGAAGGATCTCTTTGAAGCCCTTGCCACACCTCAGTACAATGAGTCTACTCAGCAGTAGGAACTTTGTTTCTCCACACTCTAAAGCAGGTTGCTCTTCTTGCCTATGTGAAAGGGCTTCCTCACTTGAGTGGTCATCCCCTCTAGTGCCCGGAAGGTAGGTACCCGATTTGTCAGTAACCTGTCTCAGCCTATGGAACCGAGTTCTTCAAAGCACCATGGTGATGGTGGCTGCAAACTCTCTGTAGTCACAGCCTCTCTTCACCGTGCCTTTAAAGCACAACAAGACTCTACAAGTCTCGCGAATCCTTGCCTCAGGCATCTACCCCTTTGGGCGAAGTGTCCGTTGTTTCTGTTTTTTGTGAGCAGGCAGTCACAGTCATCCTTTGGGACAAGCCTGGGATCGGCTTAAGTCTTCACATGGAGTACCACTTCCTAGTTCTTCTCTCTTTCTCCCTCCGTTGAATCAACATTCAGTAATCCCCCGTCCCTTTGTGAAGGGATCAGCATAGGTCCTCGTCCTTTGGTTGGTAATAGTCAGGAAGCCTCCAGACCAATAGACCTCTTGATAACACAGGATTTCAAATGTCAAGGAAGTGTCTAGAGTGGTCCTTCTCAAGAGGATTTGCCAGTACAGTACAAGGTGCTGTGCTTTTGCCTGTCCATAGCCCCTAGAGTGTTCACAAGAGTGCTCACTGTGGTTTCAACCTGGGTCCATGCCAACGACATTCCCTCCTCGTTACTTAGACAAATGGTTGATTCTAGCAGATTCTGGGTAGATTCTTCTCTTATACCAGGACAATATTTTAGTTTTTGCCATGATCAGGGGACTAGCATAAACTGCTAAAAGTCCTCTCTGTGACCTGCACAAGAAATGGTATTTTAAGTAATGCAAATAAACAATAAAGAGGTAAAGTTTTGTTCTGTCCAAAGTCTGGACAAAGACTCAAGCAAGACTAGTTACAAGCACACCTGAAGCAGGCCTGTTAGGGCACTTGACCTCCCTGGAGCGACTGGTTCTTGACAGCCGCCGATGCATTAGTTCTCTTCAGTGGCAACTGGAAACCTTTGATCTCAACGGAGGGATTCTCCAAACTTCCTAGTTCCGATAGGAACTAGGTGGGTAAAGATTACCAACCTCCTCAGAGAAGGAAACCTTCTCTCTGCTTCCCCAGAATTGATGCTCGTTAACGAATGCATCAAAAGAATGGGGTTGGGTTCCCGCTCACCTGCAACACAAAGCCTCCTGACTGTGGTCTGACTCTGATCGGCAATACCACGCAAACTTCCTGGAATTGACAGCAGAATTTCTGGCTCTCAACGAGTTCCAACAACTTTCAAGATACTCCATAGTGTTCATGACTGATAACATGACAAGCAGTGGAACACCTAAACAAACAAGAAGGTATTGTTTTCATGACAGCTTTGACAATATTTCTCCATTCATCACCTCCTACTTTGCACTTCATAGTCCTCAGCCATGTAGTCCTGGGTGTTCCAACTCTTCTAGTGCCTTGTGGAGCCCAACTTAACATTTGGTGAACTAATCTCTCTTGAGGGATGCAAAGAGCTTGCCCAAACCATCTCCATCTATCCCTCATCATGATCTCATCAACATATGGTGCTCAAGTAATCTCTTATAGTTTCACTCCTAATCCTGTCCTCCCATTCTCCCCTTTAACTGTCATTTAACTCTCAGATCTTCTAAATCTATTGGAGATTGTTTCATTGTCATACCATGACTCATGTCCAGAGAGTAACACCGATCTCACTAAACTGATATATAGTCTGATTTTTATATGTAATTTCAGGCGATTTGATTTCCAAATTTTACTTAACCTAGCCATTGTCTGATTTGTTTTTTTCAATCTTTCACTTAACACTAATTCTAAAGACCCTCTATTGGAGATCATAGTTCCTAAATACTTAAATGATTCTACCCCCATTAATCCTTTCTCTTTCCAATGATATATCATCTTCCATTACATACTCTGTTCTCATCATCTCTGTCTTTCTTCTATTTATCTTCAGCCCAACCTTGTGTGATATTTCTTGCATTCTGGTAAGCAAGCATAGCAAACTCTGTGGTGTTCTGCTGACAAGGAAAGCATTATCAGCATACTCTAGGTCTTCTAAATTCCTATCACCAATCCAGTCCAATCCTTCTCCACCATCTCTGACTGTTCTACGCATTACAAAATCCATGAGGAGGATAAACAACATAGGTGACAGCACATTCCCTTGGAGTACTCTACTCTTCACTGGAAATTCATTTGATAAGAATCCATTAACATGAACTTTGCACTTGCTATGCTCATGAACAGACTTAAACAAATTTACATATGTATGAGGAATTCCATAGTAACGCAGGACTCTCTACAAAATTGGCCGGTGCACACTATCAAAGGCTCTTTCATAGTCCACAAATGCCATCCAAAGGGGATTTCTGTATTCTATGCATTGTCGTACATGTCTCAAAATAAAAATTTGGTTGGTGCAACTTCTACCTTTTCAAAATTCTACTTATTCATCTCTCAGCTTTTCATCAATCTTTCTCTCCAGTTTCTTTAGAATAAGCATACTATATATTTTCATAAAAACTGACCTAAGTATTATGCCTCTGTAATTATTGCAATCAGTCAGGTCTCCTTTTGTTTTTTTTGCTATTTTCACCAACACACTTAAATCCCATTCATCAGGTTTTGCTTCTTCATGACACGTTCTACAAAATAACCTTGCAAGTAGTCTGGGAGTCACTTTATTTTCAGCCAGTATTATCTCAGCAGTGTCACATTGCGTGGGTTATTAAAGAATGATAAATGATGAGAGGCGGAGAATTAGACGATAGTTTCATCGTAAGAGGATTTATTGTCCAAGTTAATTTTCCCAACAAAAATGAGGATAAATCTTTAAAGCGAGGGAAATACAACTTTAAATCTTGAGATTACCTAACAGATGAAATACAAGTTTTTCACTGACATTCAAATGATTTCATCTGTTCAATTCAATAGTAACTAACTTGTAATTAGTAGGTTCACCGGGGAGAGCGGACACTTGTGGAGACAGTTATATGATTAAGATTATTACAACTAAAAAGGAATTATGGGATGTCTCGTGGCGTATCGACGCCCGCCTTGGTTGAGGTAGGCTTACCATGGCAGGTGGGCCTATTCAGGGTTGCCCATTCACTCCTCAGCCTCAAACGTAACTGGTCCTCGACTGACTTACTCCGGGTATTCTTATTTCCCCTACATTGCTTGGGGGTTTGAGGGCTTGTCTCGCCTAGGGGTAGCAGTGGCAGGTGATGTAACTGCACCAGAGTGGTTCTCACTCTGCGTCTCCTCTCCCCAGTGTATCTGTTGACATGGAAACAGATTCAGTACACGTTTGCTTGGGTCATCACTTACCAAACAATGAGGAAAGTGGTTTGAACTGCTTCCCACACTACCTATGGATTAGGGAGAAGAGGTCATAGGTCGGCAACATCCGCCCTACTTCCTGCGTATTTACTTTGCTTTTGGCCTCTGTTTAAAACTTTATTTGTATGTGACTGCGGTTATTCCATCATATCCTGTGGCTTTCCATATTTAGTTTTTTGAGGATAGCTTCAACTTAAAACACACTGAATTCATTCATTGGCAAATCAAGGTCTTCATCAGCTTCAGGTATATCAATCAAATTATTCCCTTCATATCTCCTTCTCATAACCTCACTAAATTGTTCCATCCAACGTTGTCTTTCTTCGTATTCTGTTGCTAAAACAGAGCCATCTCTCTTTTTGATGGGTATATGCTTCTTCTTTGCCCCAGTTGAGATTTCATTAATAATTCTATGAGCAATTCTTACACCATAGCCAGTTTCTGAATTCATAGCTTTGTCAGCCTCATCTGCTTTACTGTCTAAGTATTCTCTCCAGTCATTCCTGGCTTTTTTTTTTACCTCATTATCAATACTGTACTGGAATACTTAGCATGCTCAACCTTGTAATTTTCAGCACTTTCTCAAAAACTTTCAACAATCAGTTTCTGTCTCTGTCTCCTTTTTTTATAGTATCCCAAGAATCATTTGATATCCATGGCTTTCTCCTTGTAACTGCGTGTCCCAAGACTTCACTACCAACTGACTGATATATGTTCTTAATATCATACCATTCTTCATTATTTGTTTGTTCTTCATCTCTTAAAGTCTCTTAAGACTGCAAATCGATTCCTACATTCAGTTGTAAATGTTTCTCTGTGCTCTTCTTCTAAAAGCTTAGTTGTATCAAATTTAGGTATTCTATCTATCTTTCTGTTGAGTGCTTTCAGTTTGAATTTCAGTGTGGCAATGAGGAGCTAGTGATCACTACTAATAACTGCACTTGTATAGCTTCTTACATTTCTCATAGTCCTTCTCTCTTTATTGATGGCAATGTGATCTATCTGATTTTTGTAATTGCCACATGGTGAAGTCCATGTATACTTGTGAATGTTCTTGTGTTGAAAAAGAGTACTTCCAATGACAAGATTGTTTGCTGAACAGAAACTTATGAAATGTGCTCTATTTTCATTTGCAACTTCACCAAGACCCTCGGCACCCATCACATTCTCTATCTCTTGATTATTCCTTCCAACTTTAGCATTGAAGTCGCTAATCACAATTTTCATATCTCTCTCTGGGATCTCGTCTATTACACCCTGCAGTTCTTCATATTATTCATTTTTCCTTTCTTCAAGGGAATCCTTTGTTGGAGCATAGCAAACTTTAACTCTCATATTGCACTGCTTTGATTTAAACTTGCTAGTAACAATCTACTATTTACAGCTCTCCACTCAGTTAATAGCTTTTCTGCTCTTGGTGTCATCATCATTCCTACCCCTTCTCTTTCAACTCCATCTGATTTTCCCGAGAAGATATACAGTATACTGTATATTGCCTTGGTCTAAAATTTCCTTAGAGCCAAGATATCCAAACTATATTTCATAAATTCACTTTCCACTTGCTGTAACTTTCCAATCTGATTCATGGTTCTAACATTCCAATTACCTATTTTAAATTTTTCTTTAGTATTTATAAACCGGGAGATTCTTAGCTGTCTGCTATGCCCGGAACTGGGGCCATTCTGTCATCTTCTCTTTCCATGACTGACTAAACCCATAGAGGACTCATTAGTTGGATACATCAAAGGATAGTAGTTCCATGTGATGCGCAGTGCCTATCTAACAAAGGCAAGTGACCTCTGGCAGTCCATAGTAATTCTAGTAAATCAACTACCAGGCATCAGGAGTAAACTCTGAAGAGACAGTTTGTTCATCGCCTTAAACCCGATCCGTCACCCTGCTGCCAGTGACTTCACCAAGATTTAGGGGGGATTTCCTCAACACCCAAAGCTCTCATTACTCCACCAAGTTGCTCGTCCACTTATATGAGTATAACCATCAACGAGCCATATAAATATCAAAATTTTAAGGAAGACAACTTGATTGCCTTTTTAGTTATCTGGCTCCATACTTCGAACCGTCTTTGCTGCCTCTTTAAGCCATCGAAGTTCCGACCTTGAAGTGGGTTGCCAATGATAGATCTGCTCACATATCTCAACCGGAAGCTTCCGGGGTACTGCTCGCCAGTACGGATTTCCAGGCACCTCTACAGGATGCCTTCCAACATCCGTGGGACAACTGGATGTCTGTGTGTTCTCCCCCTTTATGTCTGATGTGGATACTTATCAATTAGGTAAGGGCATCGCAAGATCTGCCAATGGCCCTGATAGCTCCACTGTGGCAAATCTTTTACTCCTTTCACAGAGGTAGCGGAAGAGGTTCCTTCCTTTCCCCGACCATCTCAAACAACCTCATACAAAGATCCACCACAAGGCAGTCACTTCTCTGCAACTTCACGTCTGTAGGTTATCCAACATCTCCTCTCGCAGAGAAGCTTTATATGAGCATTGGCAAAATGTGTGTTTGGATACCTCTATCGGTCATCATTCGCCGTCTATCAGGCGAAGTAGGCCATCTTCTAAGGCCGATGACGGGAAAAGAGACCATGCACATTCGATACCACTATCCTCGTAATAGCGGAGTTACCTCGAGGAGAGACCCTGCTCAGTCTTGTTGTTGAAAGGCTGCTGATCAGCCTTGAACCTTATCTTTAGATTGAACTTAGTTTACATTTCCTCTTTAATGGAATTATCTTTCCTCATACAGAGCTTAGAGCTTATTTGCCCCCAGTCAGAAGTTAGACCATCTCCTTGAAGCGTAGCTCATGTACTACACCTTTCATGATTCTTAGCATTCCCCCCAATCATAACTTGACTCTTAAGACAGTTTTTACTTTCCACTTTGGCCTTCGTTATGGGAGTCAGCGAGGGGCATGGTCTCTTCTACGACATAGCCCAGTCAAGGGGATGAGGGCTAGTTTAAAGCTCAACTTCGCCCCTGAGTTTGTTGCCAAGATTCAAAATCTAACTGTAGCGGATCCTAGCTTCAGGCCTATCCGAATTTTTAGTCTGTCTTGTAACTGAGACCCCTGTTCAGCAGTTACCATGTCATACGAGAGTGTGAAGGCACATTCTCATACAAACATCCGAAGCTTGCCTGTGTGTCGAATGGCTGTTTGTAAGCACAGGCAGGGTCAAGAGGAAAGTCTCTAAAAGATAATTTCAGTGGGGATTCATCAAGTCATTGACTGGGCCTTGAATCCTGACTCTCCTCAACATGAACGTCGACCCAGAGCTCTCTATTTTAGAAGCATAAGCATGCCCCTAGCATTCAAACAAAACTTCTCTGTGGCACAAGTCCTACGGGTGAGTCTGGTATCGCCAGAACACGTTTACAGAATGTTACCTGGAAAGATATAACCCGCAGGATATTCCCTCCATAGATCCTGTGGTGGCAGCACAACAAGTGGTTTAATCTACCTCAGCTCCCTTACAGGACAAGTAGCAGTCGTACAAGGGCAGATGTTCTTGATGATAGTCTGGGATGAATGGATAGATTGACTGGCCTTTTCTTCCTTCATCTTCCCCTCTCTTTGGGGTACAGCATCTGGAGGGCTCTGCAAGCTGGCCTACCTCCAACTACAGGTAACAACCATTTCCTTTGTGTAACCTGAAATATGTGATGTACAGCATTTGCTATGTCCCCGTCCTCCCCTGCAACGGGGAGTCTAGCAATGCCCAGGTTAAGTAAGAGGAGTGCTTTCACTCCAATATTCTTACCTGGGCAAGTCATAATGATTAGTTTCCACTCATTCACCTTGATTGCCAAGGCTGTCAGCTCTCTAGCTTATCAAACTGGGAGTTCAGGAGGTGTTAGGGTATTCCTCTTAAGTTTGCATGAACTCAGAGTTGTAACCCAAAACAAGTTTCCAGGAAGCCAGTTGGATCCTTCACCTATATTCACTGTGAATTTCCATAGTATAGAGCAAAAGTTTTGTATGTATGTAAGAACAAATGGCAAATTTGAAAGTAATTTGTATTTTTCCTAACTATACAAGCCTGAGCTTGTTACTCATACTAGGTCTGCCATCACTTGTCCCTTGGTAAGTCCTACCTGCAATTAAAAGTGACATTGCACCGAGTTAGTGTGTGTGAGCGGGAGGGCTGGTCTACCCCAAGCTACCTCTGTTAACTAACGGCGGGTTCTTACACCTCATGTAAAAATTTTATCGCTAGTTTCCAGCTACATGTGATTAATATATCCTTAGTAAAGAGCTCAGATTTGTATAGTTAGAAAAATTACAAGTTACTTGCAAATTGGTCATGTTGAGCTTATATGATCTGATAAAGCCCAGTATCACATCAACTCTTTTGAAAGTAAGATTGTTCTCAAATTATTTTTTTTTGAGATGCTTATAGATTTTGTCATTACTATACATTATTAATTTTATATCAATATCTTATTGGGTCGTTCTAGATATACAAATATTTCTCAGAAGGTAAATTTTCAAAAATTCCTATCAATGATACAGTAGCTGATATAAGATTGGATAGCATACTTTCATGGGTCAAAGATATCAAACACTTGACATTAGAGCCATGGATGCCATATTTCTTAAACTTGTTTTATGATACTTGCCAATTAATTATTAATTGTAATATTGCCTTGAAATTCATATTTGCAAAAAAGGATAACTTTCATTATTTTTAAGGCTAGTATTTCTGTAATTACACCAAAAAGTTTTCATAAACGGATTTGACCTGGGACCCTTTGTTTGATGTTTGTGGCAAATGCAGTTGCTTGATTACTATATTAGGTATATTTGATTATTACAGTTTTCCTTCCAGCACTAACCTAAAGCCTAACTATTTCTGCCAATAAACATAAACTTCCAGGTTCAGTGGAAAAAAACATAAGCCAATCAATTTACCAAATTACTTTTATTAACTTCTTATATTAATGTTATTATTTTAACCAACACCAAATGTAGCAAGTTGTATCATACATAACAGGTTTAAGCAGAATTAATTTATTCTCTAGTTAAGTTTATAAATTTATTTAATATTTAATGTGTAATTGTTCCCAAACAATATACAGTACACAGTTTCGTCCATTACATAGGAGAATGATAACAGCAAAGCTGGAATACAGCAGTTGAAAAATTATAATGGTCTCAACAACCAGCAGGTAGTTACCGGTCCATTAGAAGGGAAGTACCAACCCCCATGCTTGGTCACTGATAACCCACTTTGTTTCTGGGAGAGTGGACATTATATCTGGCTTTGAATATTGGCAGACTTTTACTGATTTTTCTTTTTCTTTACCAGCATGTTAGCGATTGTGTGTTTCCTTAGTCTGCAGCACGTTTGAGTGCAAGGGACACAAATCCTCATCAGATTTGCCTTGCCTGTAGAAGATACTACTGTAGTCAGGCCTTCCCTTGGGGATGGTGTTAGGAGTGTTCACCTCCTGAGTGGGAGATGTATGGTAAGGGGAGGAAGGAGAAGTAAAAAAGAGATTGTTTTGTTTTGGGGTCATCGTCAAGGTCGAAGAGGGGCCCGACTTCCTTCTTCAACCCTCAGAACTTTTTTAAGGTTTAAAGGCTACTCATGAATGGCGGAGTCAAGGGACATTGACATACCCTATCAAGCATGACAATGCCCTAAAGACTGACCATATATACATATGATCAGTGCCCAAGCCCCCTCTCTACCCAAGCCAAGGACCAAGGATGGTTAGGCAATGGCTGGTGAAGATTCAGCAGATAGACCTATAGGCTCCCCCAAGCACCCCATTCTTAGCTCACAAGGATGGTGAAGTTGCAGCATACCAAAGGAGCTAAAGAGTTTGAGCGGGACTCGAAGCCCAGTTTGGTGACCATCAGACAAGGACATTACCAGCAGGCCACCAAAACCCTCCATCTCTTTTCCTTTGGTCTCCTCCAAGGGTCAATCATAGAAGAGAAGTGACCCTTTAACTTTGGGGAAAGCCTTGTGGCAAGGCGGCCCATCCCTTTCCCCTAATGAAATGGGTGGGCCTCCACCTGAGGGTGATCCTTCTTTTCAGATACAGGATGCCAAATGTGTGTTGTGGCCTTCCTTGTGGTTAGCAGGTTCACCTTCTGAGGAATAGCTGCAGCAGGCCATTGTCTCAAGACACCAGCAACAACCACCCCACTTCGAAGGATGTCGGCCCTTTGGTGTCTAGAGAGAAGCCTATGGTAGTTTCTGGTCTACCTTCGAGGTTTTGGAGGGAGTATTAATTTCCCAGGCACCATTCAGTTCCTACCTCTCTGGATGAAGTTTCGGAGAAGCAAGTGCCTAACCCATGGTACCAACAAAGGAGTTATATTTTGGAGATTGATTGTAAACGGGCTTCCCATAGGCAGTCTACATCATTCAGACCTTCTGGAGACATCTTGCTCAACACACCTTCTCTTTACTTGCCTCTCCCAAAAGGGTATCCTCTTCAGATGCATCACCCTGGTACTGTACTCCTGTACGCACCTCACCCAAACGAAAGACTCATGTATACGCCTCACTCAGACGAGACTCTTGCATGCACCTCACCCAGATGCACTCCTTACCCAGACGCACACTTCACCCAGACACACCTCACCGAGGCGCACACCTCCTCCAGACGTGACTCATCCAGACGTGACTCATCCAAGTGTGCCTTATCCAGACGTGTCTCATCCATGGGTGCCTCATCCAGACGTGCCTCATCCAAGTGCGCGTCATCCAGACATGCCTCATCCAAGTGCCCCTCATCCAGACGCGCCTCATTCAAGTGCGCCTCAACAAGATGAGAGACTCCAGAGAAAACCTTACCCAGTTGCGTCTCATGCGGATGCGCCTCACCAAAACACGCCTCATGCAAACGCTCTTCACCTTCATGCTACTTTTAAAGTGTACATTTTCCAAATGCGCTTCACCATTAAGTGCCTACCCCAGATGGGCTTCGCCATTAAATGCCAGAAGTGTTGGTGCATCTTTAGCCTTTGATGAGAATCTCTCTGTGGAACAGGTATAACAGGCAGGGATATGTCTCTTAGACACTTTTTCGCTTGTGCCTGTTGTAGCTGCACAGCAGGTAGTATCGTTTCCTCGGCTCCTTACAGGACCATCTGCATGAGATCGAGGGCAAAGGTTATTTATTGGTCTGGGAGGAAAGTAAAGAATTACTGGCTATTTTCTTTTCCTTTATATCTTCGTCTCTTGGAGTACAGTATCAAAGGCTTTGCCAGTTGGATGGGATCTAGATGGAGGCAAGCCCCACACTGCATGTTGGTATTCTATACTCACCATAAAAGTCTTTTCACCACACTCCTTGTGAGGGTAAGTGTGATGTAGCCAGGCAAACACTAAATAATATAAATGCCATACGGATAGCTTCAAACAAATCCATTACATATACATGTTGGATCTTACTATATAGATATTCAGCTCAGAACAGCCTTTGGTGCCAGGGCCATGTACTCTGTGGTATTGCTAAACACTGGTTCACTTGGTATAAGGATCCTTAACTCTTTACAACATCACAATGCATGACTTTGAGTATCCTAGAATAAATTTTCCAATCAGTTGGAACAGGGATTAAATGAGTCTCCTATGTAAAGGATGAGGGTTTGTATATTGGGTGTGGAAGTAATTTGTATTTTTCCCTAAATTTGCAAAATTGAGTTCTATACTCACACTTTACCATCATCTCCAACCCCCAGAAAGTTCCAGCTTCAATCAGTGGTTTGTTAGTGAGTATGCAGGCGAAGGTGCTTCCCTTGCTACTGGACCAGTAACTACCAGCTGGTTGTTGACACTTCATAATTTTTAACTACTGTATTCCAGCTTGTGCTGTTATCATTATCCTGTGTGAAGGACTCAGGTTTGTATACTTAGAGAAAAATACAATTGACTTCCTAATTTTTCATATTTCAGGTTTGTCTATACAAAATAAGGCAAATCTGTGTGAGATTTAGAAGCTTCTTTTAAAATTTTGATAGCAGAAGTGAACAAACCTTCTAGATAAGGCATATATTTATTAAAGGTCTCTTTTCTTACAATTTGAAAGTCATAAATGAGATATACCTTAAATAGAATCTTACAAATAATTAGTAATTTTGGAGTTTTGAAAGTTTTTAAATGTTATATAAACAAATCAGTTGAATATTGAAATTTAACATTTGTACAGCTTAGATCTTTTGCAAATTGAACATTTTACTAATCCATGTTCGTCATTTTGATAAAAGAATAATAGAGGATACAATGATTAACTAATTGATTTAATAAGTCATTGACTTTCATATTAAGGATTCTTGAGTTTTCTAATACTCCAAATGTTACTCCTATTACTTGAAAAGTTTTTTTTTTTTATATAATTTCTAGACAGTTTTATGCATATCAATTTTTATCCTAATTTCCATTTGTTAAGGCTATTTTCCATCTAAGAATGCCATTTTTAGCAACTTATGAATAAAATCTGTTTTTTCTATATAAAATCTAAATTATTCATTTAGCTCAAATGATGATACATTTTTATAAACTGAATCTATTGAACGCATGTGTGCTGGTTTCTATTGCTTTCCATAAAAAATAGCTATCTATATATTTACTATTTACCAAGACACTTACCCCTTAATTTTGGGGGGTAGCCGACATAAAAAAGGGAACAAAAGGGGACTTTTCCTCTCTTCGCTCCTCCCACCTTGACGAGGAATTCAGCCGAGATTGGCTGGTACTACTTGGGTGCCATAGCCTACCCTCCCCCGTTATCCACCACAAATGAAATTTCATTTGCTGAATCCCCTACTACTGCTACCTCAGCTGTCATCAAGGTGACTGGTGGAAGCAGCAGTCCTTACCGGAACTGTGTCACAATCACTCGACATTCATTCCTATTTCTAGCACGCTCCATGCCTCTCACATCTTTCCTCCTGTCACCTAGAGCTTTCTTCATTCCATCCATCCAGCAAACCTTGGCTCTCCTCTTGTACTTCTTCCATCAACTCTTGCATTCATGACCTTCAGCAGATAGCCACTTTCCGTTCTCTCTACATGGCCAAACCACCTCAATACATTCATATCCACTCAACCTGCTAAATAATTTCTTACACCTGTTCGCACCCTCACTACTTTGTTCCTAACCCTATCTAATCGAGATACACTAACCATACTCCTCAGACACTTCATCTTGAACATATTCAATTTCTGTCTCTCCGTCACTTTCATTTCCCACAATTCCGATCCATACATCACAGTTGGTACAATCACTTTCTCATACAGAATTCCCTCTACATTCATGCCTAACCCTTTATTCTTTACCACTCCCTTTACTGGCCCCAACACTTTACATCCTTCATTCACTCTCTGACATACATCTGCTTCCACTCCACCATTTGCTTCAACAACAGACCCCAAGTACTTAAAACTGATCTTCTTCATTAACTCTCCATTCACCATGATATTCAACCTAGCACCACCCTCCCTTCTCGTGCATCTCATAACCTTACTCTTACCCACATTAACTCTCAGCTTCCTTCTCTCACATATCCTTTCAAACTCTGTCACTAATCAACCAAGCTTCTTTGCCGAGTCTACAACCAGTACAGTATCATCCGCAAACAAACACTGATTTATCTCCCACTCATAATCACTCTTATCTATCAGTTTCAATCCTCGACCAAGCATTTGAGCATTCTCATCACTCCATCAACAAACAAATTGAACAACCATGGCGAGATCATACATCCCTTTCTCAGCCCCACTCTAACTGGAAACCACTCTCTCATTTCATTTCCTATCCTAACACAAGCTTTACTACCTATGTAGAAATTTTTTAATGCTTGCAACAACCTTCCACCAATTCCATATAACGTTATCATGTTCCACATCACTTCCCTATCAACTCTGTCGTACGCTTTCTCCAGATCCATAAACACAACATACACCTCTTTGCCTTTTGCTTAATATTTCTCACATATCTGTCTTACTGTAAAAATCTTGATTCATACATCCCCTACCTCTTCGAAAACCATCATGTACTTCTAAGATTGCATTTTCTGTTTTATCCTTATTCCTATTAATTAGTACTCTACCAAACACTTCCAGCCATGCTCAACAAACTAATATCCCTTGAATTACATCACTCCTGCATATCTCTTCTCCCTTACCTTTATATAGTGGTACAATACACGCACACACACATTCAGTCAACTGTTACCATTGACAATATAAAACACACATTAAACAATCTTGCCAACCATTCAAGTACAGTCACACCCCCTTCCTTTAACATCTCAGTCCTCACACCATCCATACCAGGTGCTTCTCCTACACTTGTTTCATCTAGTATTCTCTTCACTTCCTCTCTTGTAATCTCTCATTCTCATCTCTCATCACTGGCACCTCAACACCTGCAACAACTAAGAAAGGAAAATAATATTTTGCTATAATCTCATCCATTAGCAGCTTTATATATTTCATTATATGTTTCAGTTTGCCTATAAACGTGTCTTATTTGTCCTAAATTGTAAGAGGAGTAATTCATATTTTTTTTCAGGGTACTGTTGGTCAGTTGCTTGAGATTAACATATGACTGACGGTAGATGGAGCCTAATGGTGATGTCCATTAACCACAAAAAAACTTCTGTGGCTTCATGAAAAAAAAATACATGCCATGGTTGTAGGTTTGGGGAGGATTAATAACTAAAAATTCTTTTTTAGTTCTAATATTGAATGGCTAGTTTTTTACAAACAAACATTTTGGTATCTTAAAGGTTAATTTTTTCTTCTTATTATGAAAATGACATAGACAGATTTAAATCTGATTATATTATGGTATTATGTATGATTTTAAAACTGTTGTTACCACAATTCCAGATATTTGATCTTAACTTTACTTAATATATTTTTGTAACTTACAGTTCAACTGATTACCCGTTTCTCAATCAGATGAGGTTTCTTTTTTTACAGTGATTTCTATTGATCATTGTATTTCTATAAAACTCTTCTCTTGGTGGCACCTGTGGATATTGGGCTAAGGTTGATAGATCAGCAAGCTACTTAGCAATTCAAGGCTTTTAACTCTGTGTTTAGCTCATGTTATTATAAGGTTTTGTTTTTATCCTTGCTTTCCATTAGGCCTTTCTGTTCTGTGAATATTTGGTGGTCGTTAAGCTTTGCCTTTAATTAGATCACATCATAGGCTCCTTTATGACATCAAAACTATGACGATTGTTATGCTTTTTTCTTTGGTTCTTTGGTTAGATGCTGCTTTTTGTGAATAACTAAGTTTCAGCAACAATAATTTAGTTTCTATTTTTCTGCTCTGATTGATGTGAAGCCTCCTTATGATGTTGAATAATCTGGAGAATTACACATGATACATATTATTAGATCATAAGTCTTACCATATGTTATTTATTTGTTTTGTACATACATTGGTAAGTTTTGCCAAGCTATGAAGTTTTTCTTGTTAGTAACTGATTAGGCCTGTTTATGAAGGTTCTATCCAGACATTTATCATTTCGGAAAATCTAGTCGGATGTTTTAACAAAAGTCTTCTGAAGTCTCTTTTCATGGGTCCTGCTGAAAGCTGATATTTTATCATTGGTTAATTGTGGATGGTTTGGAAATGCTAGCATTTTTAAGGAATTGAGGCTTTCTACAAACTTCAAAGGTTATCTAGCTTGGAAATCAATTCCTAAACAAGTCTTGATACATGATAATTTAGTCGTAAAATTTATTTATCTTTTCATGATAAGATTATTGTGTTTTTTTATATGGAAAACATGCATCTCATTCGGAGATGTAATGATGATTTCACAGCTTAGTTTCCTTTAGATCTCAGGTTTTCTGAAGGCTTCCTGTCCGTCTCCTTTTTAAGGAATAGTTAAAATTATTTTGCTCCATTGGTTGCTGGAGGAAAGTATTGACTTGAAATTTGAATTTAGAATATTGTTAGATTTCTGGATAATTAAGTGGTGCATTAAAATTAATATCAGCCAATAACTAGGTCTTAGAATTGGTAATAATTTCTTATGTTGGTTTCCAGAAATATTCACCCTAAGGACACCAGTACATTTATGGTTTTCTTCTTTAGGAATTTCTGGGTCGACCTGTGACGGCCGGCGAAAAAGTCCTTCTTTGTACTTTTTCTGATATAAATCTTCCAAATATACCAGAGAAAATTAAAAGCATGGAATGCAGAGGCTACAACCCTCGCGCGAGCACCTTGTTGGTGTCGTATATCTAACAAGGGCGTTTGTAAAACACTATTCACAGGCTGTCTTCCATTTAGTTAATCCCTTCATCAAAGGGGGAGGGCCGTGACAGGCCCTAGAGAATACAGTTGGGTTACCCTACCGACACCTACCACTCGCGCTCACCAGGTCATCCTTCTGTTTTGGAACTTGCATTCAAGTTGAGTTTTTTGGGCACAGTGTTTTTTCGAAGAGTTTCTCGTTATTTCAACATGACTGACGTTGCTACTTCACCCTTACCAATGTTAAGTACCATAGTTTGTTTTGGCAGCTTTTGACAGTACCGGGCATTTGTTCTGTTTCCAATATGGTGGTTTTTAGTTTTGGAAGCGATTGTCCTGCCGAGGTATCGGCAGCCATTTTGGGTTATGTTCGCTTCGGTAAATATTCTAGTTATTTTTGCCCATCTGGTACTCTGTCATCTAGGTTATATCACTTACGTTTTATGGCCTTTTTGTGTTATCATTAAATTTTATTAGTTTTTACTATGGTATTTATTTGCTTGCAAGTCCAATTTGGACCTACGAAGAATAGCGATTTAAAGAATAGCGAATTAAGTTTAGCGATTTAGTCTGTTAGTTTGTACTCGCCTCAGAGGCTTCGATTTAGACTATATCCTTGTTTATTTGTTACGTTGTCGTTATTCTTCGTTCTTGGTTATTACAATTACTAAGAAAAGCAATCAATTTTATTAATTTTCTTGTTTTATTGTGTGATGATAGTTTTTTATTATGTAACCTTGAGAGCGAAAACATAGACTGCTCGTTCCCTGTTCTACAGATATGAGTTATCCCTTCTCTCGTTTTCTTTGTTAGCTCGAGTAAGAGAGGTGAATTTCCCGTTCTCCGTTTTTATACGATCACGAGTTATTCAGGCCTCTTCTTAGTATCAGAGTTGATGATAGTACGTTTAATATTATAAACGTTTTT
The DNA here is from genome assembly GCF_036898095.1 of Palaemon carinicauda. Classification (NCBI taxonomy): domain Eukaryota; kingdom Metazoa; phylum Arthropoda; class Malacostraca; order Decapoda; family Palaemonidae; genus Palaemon; species Palaemon carinicauda. The sequence continues at coordinate 39,239,908 of NC_090751.1, forward strand.
ATTGATGTGGTTACTGTTAATATAGCTAACACTATTAATAGGTACGTTAGTGTATGAGTCATTAATTGGGGTCGTTTTATACCGACACCCTTAGCTCCGCCTTGAGTTATGCTTAGCTCCACCTTGAGTTATGCTCCGCTATAATGGATACTCATTGGGTGAGAACTAGTTATCGTACAGGAGCAGATTTTTGGAGTGCAACGGTGAAATCCGGCACTCGGACTCCGGCTGAAGCCTTTTACACACGAACCTTTGTCATGTTTGATCATAATTACATCGTTACGGGCCCCTTTTTCATCGTATCTCCGGCTTCACTGGAGATAACACAAACATTAATTGAGGTTAATGTTATCGTACCGGAGACGGTCACGATATTACGATGATCATGATGGGCCTTTGCTACCGGATCTCCGGTACAAACAGAGATCAAGCAGACGTCCAGAACTTTTTTCATCGAATCTCCGGCTTCGCTGGAGATAACACAAACATTCATTGAGGTTAATGTTATCGTACCGGGGACGGTCACGATATCACGGTGACGGGCCTTTGCTACCGGATCTCCGGTACAAACAGAGATCAAGCAGACGTCCAGAACCGGAGTTAACAATGTGATACCGATGAAGACTTCACAGTTTCATTATTACGGTCCCTTTTTCATCGAATCTCCGGCTTCACTGGAGATAACACAAACATTCAGTATTAGAGAATGTTATCGTACCGCTGAGGATCATGTTTTCACGATGACGGACCTTTGTCACTGGTTCTCCGGTACAAATAGAGATCAATCAGCCGATCAGAATCAGGGTATGAACCCTTTTTCATGAATAATCACTATCGTTATTACGATCCTTTTCATCGAATCTCTGGCTTAACCGGATATCGTACAGGCGATCAGCATTGAGGTTAATATTAGTTTTCCTCTGGTGTTCACGTTGTCACTATGACGAACCTTTGTACCGGAGATTGTTACCGGAGCTCCGGTACAGACAGAGATCACTCAAACCATGGGTGGCCAATCTTTTGTTTTGCTGTAAAGGAAAGGATATAACATGAATACAAAGTAAACTGTACTTACTTTAATGACACTTTGAATTTGCGTTGGTAATATTCATTAGCTATTCTTGAAAGTCCTAATAAAAATATATGAACATAAGTATGCCTATATTTATGCATATATTTAATTCTAACTATGTATAAATATGGATAAATATCCATACAACATCGTGTTCAAATAGAAATAAATTGATTATGCCTATATTTATGCATATTCAATTCTAACTATGCCTAAATATGAATAAATATCCATACAACATAGTGTTCAAATAGAAATAAATTGATTGTGCCTATATTTATGCATATTCAATTCTAACTATGCCTAAATATGAATAAATATCCATACAACATAGTGTTCAAATAGAAATAAGTTTCCACTCAGTACTGGGAACCGAACGTTGGCCCCTTCTAATGAAGGGCCGGGTCGAGACCAACCATGCCATGAGAGGCTATCTACTGTTCCTTGAAACTCTGGTCAGTGAACAGATGAATCAATAGAATACTAATATCCAGTAAATAATGTTAGACCCGGTTCTGAACGTCTGAGTCAGGGGTGGCCAACCTGTGGCGAATGCGCCAACAGTGTCACATTTCATGAATACAAGTGTCGAACTATACCCCAAAAGATAGTACATTAAATGACTTTTCTTTAAAATTGATTTTTATGAGTTATACAGCTGATCCCAGCCTGTGAATAGGATCACTAACCAAAGTTCAAGGAACATCCAGACTTATGTCCCCTTTCTGTTACAGAAGGTTCGCCTACATGGTTCCCGTCAGGATGATGATGAATCTCTCTGGCCTGCAAGAGAGGCTCTCCGCCCTTGGGTATCAAGGTTGGGAAGAAATGCTCCATCTAGAGGTCCCTATCTCCTCAGAGTGTCCTCTCTAAGGTTGGACGACGACCCCATGGACGGGCAGGTAGGTGGGGATGAGTTTTGAGCCTTCAGCTTTGCAATTACCTACGTCACCGACCTAGGACCCTTAATGGATCCTGATGTTCATGTTACCTTGCATAAACCGTGACTGCTAAAAGCAACACATTCTAGGGAAAACTAAGGGGCTATGACGGAGCTCAAAAGTATGGTGGTGAGTCGGATCCGTTCAGGAACTCGGAAGTTTCCCCCTACAGCCTCAGGCATATCGAAGTAACCTCCTTCGATAAAAACAACGTATAGAGATTTGCCTTACATGTTCCATATATAGATGGTACCATAAATCTGGATGGCATAGACGTCCTCCCTTTGGGGGACCTAGATTTTACTCCCAGGTACTAGAATTCCCGTTCAACGGATTCGTTCGATTGAAAGAGATTGCCTTGGTTAGGTTAGACAAGGTACCGAAGGTAACAGTATTATTTCCTAAAGGGCAGGCCCGATCTGTCTGGACCAGGATGTTGTCAGTCTGGGGGGTACGATAATTCCAAGATCTGCCCTTCCAATTCGACCTACACGTTTGATGGTCTGATCGGGTTAGTTGTGGGAAATACGTTCTGTCTGAGGCCTCTATCAGACAGGAATCGATAGTCGGTTACCCACTCGTCATCACAGCCTTCCTCTGATTCGACGTCTATGCATCCAAATCCCCCTCATCAGGTGGTCTACCTCACTGATTCCCCAGGTACACAGCCCAACCCCGTTGGGATGTTTTACCTGCATACAGCCCTAGATCCAAACCCTCAGGCTCCTTTCGCGGACACCAGAGAGGAAGCTACAGGAGTAGAAGACAGTCTCGCCATCGAGACGGACCTAGGAAAAAGGGGGCTCGGAGAAGGAAAGTACCTAGATTCACTCCCTCACAACGCGGTGGTCCCGGTAGGGGGTAGACTTTAACACTTTCGAGACCATTGGACCTTCGGTCTGTGGGCTCATAGCATAATCTCTAAAGGTGTGAGGTGAAAATGGCCACAAGGTCCTCCTCCTCCACCAGTGACCTTCTCCCAGAAATCCACTCCCATCCTGAAAGAGTACACCACAGGGTTACTCAAGAAGAAGCAATCAAACGGGATCGATCACTGAAGTTCCAAAGCCACCTGTTCACAATTCCGAAGAAAGGCTTGTCGGCATTGAGAGTGGACCTGGACTTGTCAAGCTAAACTCTTACATTCTCTGCGACAAGTTCCGGATGTTGACTATCTCTCGGGTACGGACCTTACTTCCCCGTGGGACCGTCACCACCTCTGTCGATCTTACCGACGACTATTATCTTGCGCCTATAGCTCGAAACTTCTCTTCTTATCTGGGTTTCCGCCTAAGCAGGAAAGCCTTTGTGTTCAAGACATGCCCTTTGGCCTCAACATTGATCCCAGGATATTCACGAAACTGGGAGAGAGAGTGTTAGAACAACTCAGGAACCAAGAGATACAGATCATTGCTTATCTGGCCGGTTAGCTCATTTGGGCCCGGCCGGCCATAGAAGGCAACAGAGCTACGAAGGAATTACTTCGATTTCTCGACAACCTGTGATTTCGGGTCAATCTCCAAAAAATCTCGCCTGCAACCATCAGGCCACTTAGAATGGTTAGCCATTCAGTGGGACCTTTCGAAGCACACGTTGTCTCTCCCTTCCAAAAGGTAAGAGGAATAGTTTCCAAGATCAAAAATTTTCTCAAACACAAACAGGTGTCCGAAGAGCCTTAGAAAGTATCCTCGGACTTTTCCAATTCACTTCAGTAACAGATCTCCTAATAAAAGCCAAACTCAAAGACATCAATCGAGTTTGGAGAAAGAGAGCTACAGTACCTATAAGAGACAAGGTCTCGAAGATCCCCTCTGTCTTGAAAATGAGACTACGCCCGTGGTCCGAACCGAAGGACCTCTCCAAATCGGTCCCTCTACAATTCCCACCTCCACAAGTGACATTCCATACAGCCGCGTCTCTAAGTGGATGGGGGGATTACTCCGAACATCAGATGTTTCAGGTTCTTGGTCACTCGCCATGAAACAGTCCCATATCATTGTTCTCAAAGCCATGGCAGTGTTCTTGACCCTGAAGAGAGACTCTCCTCCGAGGTCGACCCACATCAGAGTAGTGTCAGACAGCACAGACGCAGTACACTACGTCAACAGGGGAAGATCCAAGTCACCCAATCTGAATCAGATCCTGGTCACTATCTTCGCCTGGGCAACAGAAAAAAACTGGTTCCTGTCAGCACCTCACCTAGCGGGAGGCCAGAATGTGAGAGCGGACTCACTATCCAGGACGGATCCACTGGAGTCAGAATGGTCTCTAGACATAATTTCGTTCCGGTGGATACTCAGGCTCGTTCCAGGCCTCCAGGTAGATCTATTCGCAACTCAGATGAATCACAAACTTCCTTGTTATGTGACCCCAACCCTGGACCCTCGGGCTTATGCCATGGACGCATTACCCCGGGATTGGAACCATTAGAAGAAGATTTCCCTATCTCCCCCAGGGAATCTTCTAAAAACTTTTACACAAACTACGCTCCTTCCGGGGCGCAGTGGCTTTAGTACCACCTCACTGGCCAAGAACTGTTGGTTTCCTCTCCTCCTCGAGTTGAAACTCAGTCCCATCCGGATCCCGTTCCTCAAACTGACCCGAGTATCCAAACTCACTGTGTCAGATTACTCAAGGATAGCCAAAACTCTAACTTTGTGGACTACAGGAAGTTGGCAGCTCGTAGAGACGCGAACATTGAACCGGAAAACGATCTCTTCATCGAATGGGACAAAAGGGACTCGACAATTCGCCAATATGATTCGGCCGTTTACAACTAGCAGGTCCCCTAAGAGTGCAGACCATACTCGTATGTCCCCGCATTTAGCCATCTCTTTCTTGAGGTTCCTATTTGACTAAGGCCTAACAGTTAGCACTTTAACCACCATCAAGTCAGCTTTGAAGAAGATCTTCCTTGTTGGGTTCAACATTAACGTAGCTGATTCCTATTTCTCATCAATCCCAAAAACATGTGCTAGGCTTCGACCTTCGGTTCGGCCACAAAAGTACCTAGATTCACTCCCTCACAACGCGGTGGTCCCGGTAGGGGGTAGACTTTAACACTTTCGAGACCATTGGACCTTCGGTCTGTGGGCTCATAGCATAATCTCTAAAGGTGTGAGGTGAAAATGGCCACAAGGTCCTCCTCCTCCACCAGTGACCTTCTCCCAGAAATCCACTCCCATCCTGAAAGAGTACACCACAGGGTTACTCATGGTCTCTGAACGGTGTTCTCAAACTTGCGATGGACACGGACAATGAATCCTGCTCTTATATCACTCTTCTTAGGAAGACTTTATTTCTAACGGCTATGGCCTCAGGTGACGGAACATCAGAACTAGCAGCTCTCTCACGAAACCCGGAAAACATAGATTTCCTCCCTTCAGCCGAAGTACTCCTTTTCCAGACAAAGCTTTCCTAGCTAAAAAAATGAGGATCCGCAAAATAGGTGCTCCCCTCGGAAGATTATTCTTCATCCCCAGGATTTTTCTCCGTGTACAGTCACACTCTCAAGCCCCTTTTTAGCTAGAACTGCCACCCGCTCGTCTGGCCCCTTGGTTATCAGGGAACAAGGAGGTACTATTTCCATTCACGGTATCAGGCAACAAATCCTCTACTTCATTAAACATACTAATCCGGAATCATTTCCCCAGGCTCATGATATACGGACAGTAGATGCCTCCAACAATGACTTCCAGAACAGGGACTTTGATGATTTTAAAAAATATACGGGTTGGAAATCCCCTATGGTTGTCAAACGCCAATATCTAAAGATCTTACAGGCCCTTAAATACCCGACGATGGCAGAGGGGAGCCTTATCCCTCCCCATTAATCTCCGCTTCTTCCTTTCTTCCATCTCTTCTCTTCTCCCTCCTACCCGCCACTCACACCACGTCGCCGCTCTCCTTGGTAGTTCGTTAGCCCTATGATATTTGCCATGTTTAATTCCTATGGTTTAACGGTTATTGTAGTTACCGTTCCTTTAATGTTTAGATATACTTAGACATGTAAGGTTTGATGCCTTTTGCGATTCGACACTCGGTTGGTTCCTTGTCGTCATTATTATTTAACCTTACGTTCCCTATGTCATTTGGCTGGTTGGTAATTGGACGATTACTTTGTTATATCATAGTATTGTCGTACATGGTGATTGTATTCTCCTCATTATGTTATTAATTTATTGGGCTTGGAAGGCATTCTCTGGTACATTTTCGCCGGCCGTCACAGGTCGACCCAGAAAAGGGATTTTGACGAAGGAAAAATCTATTTCTGGGGAGAGACCTGTGACGCCCGGCGAAACCCTTCCCGGTTATTTTTGTACGGACCCACCCTTTCCTTGCCAAGCCATATGTTCTTGCAGAAGGATGACCTGGTGAGCGCGAGTGGTAGGTGTCGGTAGGGTAACCCAACTGTATTCTCTAGGGCCTGTCACGGCCCTCCCCCTTTGATGAAGGGATTATCTAAATGGAAGACAGCCTGTGAATAGTGTTTTACAAACGCCCTTGTTAGATATACGACACCAACAAGGTGCTCGCGCGAGGGTTGTAACCTCTGCATTCCATGCTTTTAATTTTCTCTGGTATATTTGGAAGATTTATATCAGAAAAAGTACAAAGAAGGACTTTTTCGCTGGGCGTCACAGGTCTCTCCCCAGAAATAGATTTTTCCTTCGTCAAAATCCCTTTATTATTAGTTGTAAAAAAACTTCAAGAAAATTGAGCAAACTGTTATGATCTATTATTTTAGAATATTTTACTTCATACTTAGGTTTACAAACTTATTCTAAGTTTCAGGATTATGCTCGCCTTCAGAAAATTTGTTGGCTACTCTACCTGACAGTTTTGAAAGGGCCAGTTTTGTTTCATGAGATTTTAGATTTATCATTAGGTTTTTTTTTTGTAAGGGGGTGGTACGGCCTGGTTTAAGATATCTCCTTAGAGTACATTCTGATGTCTTGTGTGTTTGTTCTTGGGTCTGTTGAGTTTCTTTGGGCATTCCTTGCTTGTTTGTGAGAAATCTTTGTTTACAGATTTTTCAAATAATTCTCATTTTTCAATATTAAACTTACCCGATAATCATGTAGCTGTCAACTCTGTTGCCCGACAGAATTCTATGGAGGGATACGCCAGCTATCACAATACTAGAAGGGGGTGTACTTACCAGCGCCACCTGTGGCCAGGTACTCAAGTACTTCTTGTTGACACCTCCTCAATTATTCCTCTGTCGTGCTTCTGACAAGACGTTCTGGGATACGCTTATGTTCTTGGAGTATTTTCACGACTTTGGTGAAGTATTTCTCTTTGATTTCGGCTGTCGCTTTACTGGAAACTTCTATTTTAGCTTAGTTAGCTTTTGGAATTAATTTGATTAATTTTGGTGACGAAGAGAGTATGAACTCTCGTTCATCTTTCAATGGCCGACCCTTCCCTTAGACGGAAGTGTTGGTGTCTAAGAGAGTATAGACTCTCTTTCTTAATTTTGCTTAACAAAAGTTATAGATTTATTTTATATCTCTCCGCCTCTTATAGGCCTCTTCGATTAACTTCCTTTTATTATAAACTTATTAAAATTAATTTTTATATTTGTTTATATTCGACCTTCCTAATAGTAGGCGGTCTTTTCTTGGTACCGAAGTTAATTATCGTGAGCCCGTCATTTCGGTTTTACCTGTTAACATATTATGCTATTTTAAGGTCTTTGAAAGAATTTCTTTGATAGTCTCGTACTTTTTCAAAGTTGAACTAACGTTTTGTTTGTCTCGGCAGTTGTTGACGTTCAGAACGTTTCAACTTGCACTCTATCGTTACGATAGAGAAAGAATGTTCACGGTTTCACATTGCAGTAAGAGTAACCGTGTCTAGCGTTTTGTTCATTCTTTCTTAACTTAATGGTTTTGATCCTAATAAGGAACTTTTCTTTTTGGGAAATATTTCAGTTTTTTCCTTTAACAATAATATGTTTTAACGATATATATGATTGGGCTCTTCTCTCAGGTTCTAAGTCAAGAGAGAGAGAGAGAGAGAGAGAGAGAGATAGAGACGGAGGGAGAAAGAGGATAAACGTTTCCCTCAAGCCTGCCAGGCGTACGAGTAACGTCGTTATCGTTTTGCTCTTATCCCTAGTCTCTTTAGGGGAAGAAACTAAACGTTTCTAGAGTGATCTAGTGTTTAGTCTCTTTCCAGCCACTGAATTTTCTTTCATTAGATTTTTCTGTTACATTGTAATTCTGTTTTCGCAATTACTAACTTTTGAGAAAGGATAGAATTGCGTGTTTCAGGTACAAACCACTTAAAGTTTCGAGTTCAGTGAAATAAGTGCAAACAGAAATCAAAGTGATAAGTGATTAGCGCAAAGTGTGTCAGTGTTGTGCGTGAGGGTACTTCTGTGCGCGCCAGTCGTCCTCCCAGCCCGGGACCTCTTGCAAGCTCCCAAGCCCAGGGGAGAAGCAATGTCGAAGGGCAAAAGGGTTCGGCAGGCCTTGATCGGCGCACAGAAGTATCCTCGGTGGTTGTGGGCGTGTCTTACCGAGACCGTCACTCCCACCCGCAGACGATTGAGCCCTTATTTTGCTCGTCTGCAGAAGAGATTTAGAGGAGAAAATAAAGGCAGAGTAACGCTGGTCTCAGGTCTCAAGACCTCTTAAACGTAAAGTCCAGACCTATGCCAGACGTACGAAGTAAAGTTCAACAACCCGGATGCAGTCATTGGGTTAGCTCTGACTCTCCTCAGTCATCAGTTTGTCGGGCTGAGAGTACGCCTACACTCCCCCCGCCTATGCTCGCTCCGCCTGATCGCAGTACCACCTGCCAGGCGTACGATGTTATGGACTCTACTACAGTCCATGCAAGCACAGCTTTCGGACCTGATGCGTGAGTGTCGTGCTGAGAGTGTTGCACCTCCTCCTCCTCCTGCACCGGTGGTGCACCAACCGCCTGCACCCGTTCAGCCTGTGCTGCACCCGCCTGCACCGGTGGTGCACCAACCGGCTGCACCCGTTCAGCCTGTGCTGCACCCGCCTGCACTCGCTGCACCCAGTCGCAGCACCATCTGCCAGGCGTACGATGTTGTGGACTCTACTACAGTCCATGCAAACACAGCTTTCGGACCTGTTGCGTGAGTGTCGGGCTGAGAGTGTTGCACCTCCACCTGCACCCTTTCAGCCTGTGCTCAACCCGCCTGCACTCGCTGCACCCAGTCGCAGCACCATCTGCCAGGCGTACGATGTTGTGGACTCTACTACAGTCCATGCAAGCACAGCTTTCGGACCTGTTGCGTGAGTGTCGGGCTGAGAGTGTTGCACCTCCACCTGCACCCGTTCAGCCTGTGCTCAACCCGCCTGCACTCGCTGCACCCAGTCGCAGCACCATCTGCCAGGTGTACGATGTTGAACCTCTTTCTGTGTTCGCTGTTCCCAGTGTTGTTCAGCCTCAGCCTTCTTTAAGGCAACCTTCGGTTTGGGATCAGGAGGATTACTCCACTCTTCCTCCTCCTCCCCTGGCTGCTCCACCGGTGGTGCAACTCTCGGTGGAGGTACAACCTCTTCCACCTGTGAGTCAGTCTCCTCAGCTGCTGCACCGAGCTCAACCCGTGCACCCTGATCCTGCGCCTCAGACACCTCTGCTTGCGGGAACTTTACCTTGTTCTGCGCAACCTCGGTCTCTTCACGCTCCACTCATACCACAGGAACAGGAACTTTCTGCACCTTCCACTGTTGTTGTTCCAGCTCGTTCTGACTCTGCTGTTCAGCATACCTTACCTCCTTTTCAAACCATGGCAAAAATATGAATCATGAGTTATGAATGTAAGGTAAACATTATGTTGATTTTTAAACCCCATGCAAGCATGCATAAAGCACTCTAGCACTGGTCATGGAATTTCTGAGAAATGTTAAACGCCATGCACACGCTCTGCTTTCCTTACAGCAGGCTCTGCTTACAGCAGGCTCTGCTTACTACATGCTCAGCATTCAGCATGCTCTGCATTCAGCATGCTCTGCATACAACATGCTCTGCATACAGCATGCTCTGCATTCAGCATGCTCTGCATACAACATGCTCTACATACAGCATGCTCTGCATACAGCATACTCTGCATTCATCATGCTCTGCATACCTTACCGCATGCTTCTCAACATATCTTGGGTTGTTGCCAACTCACTAGACTGTCAAGCAGTTTCATAACGTTGCCTTCTAGTCTGCTGCTTTTGCACCAGTGAACCCTCACTCAGAGAACTTAGCTTTTCTAGGATAAGGTCCCTGTAGATGAGAAAGTTCTTTTCTCCCTCCTTCTGATATTCCCTTGAGGACTCTGTCATTTGGAGGGAGCCTTTAGCTGCATAACCTCTTATGGACTTTTATTTAAGCATAACATGCTCACAGGGAAGGTAATGGTTCCACTTCAGCCGCTAATCCCGTCTGTTACCACACCTGCTCCCATAGACCTTGAGCTGTGTTGCATGACATGCAGTCCAAGCTTAGTCCTTGTTAGAGGATTTTTTGTTTACGGAGTCAATGTGTCACGGGGAAGACGTTCAACAACCAACAGAAGGGACTTGTTGTGACGCAGTGCGGCAACCTCAGCAACCCGTTAAGGAGTTGTCTGTACGACCCAGATAGTCTAGACAGATTCGGGTTGTCACTGTACTTCCTCGCTTGCCCATGATTGACAGTTTACAGACTGTGCAGCAGTATCATGATCTTGTGTCCGGCTCCGTCAGACGACTGGCTTTTAAGAGCTCCCACAAGTCGTCGCTGTCTGGAGATTTTCAAATGGACTATGGATCTGACCAAGGAACTGGGCCTCCTGGTCAATTTTGAGGAGTCTCAGCTCGTTCCATCCCAGACCATTGTTTCCTTGGGTATGGATCTTCAGAGTCGAGCTTTTCGGACTTGTCCGTCGGCCCCAAGGATCTTCCAAGCCCTAGAATGCATCCAGAGCATGCTGAGAAGGAACCGATGCTTAGTCAGGCAGGGGATGAGTCTAACAGGGACACTTTCATCGCTGGCCCTGTTCATCGAGTTAGGGAGACTCCACCTCCGCCCCCTTCAGTATCATCTAGCTGCTCACTGGATAAAGGACATGACGCTAGAGACGGGCTCAGTTCCTGTTTCCGAAGAGATGAGGTCACTCTAACGTGGTGGAAGAACAGCATTCTTCTCAAGGAAGGTCTACCTTTGGCTGTTCAGACCCCCGACCACCGTCTCTTCTCGGACGCATCGGACACGGGCTGGGGTGCGACACTGGACGGACAGGAATGCTCGGGAACATGGAATCAGGAGCAAAGGACACTTCACATCTATTGCAAGGAGTTGTTGGCAGTTCATCTGGCCTTGATAAACTTCAAGTCCCTCCAGCTTAACAAGGTGGTGGAGGTGAACTCCGACTACACCACAGCCTTGGCTTACATCTCCAAGCAGAGAGGGACTCATTCGAGGAAGTTGTTCAAGATCGCAAGGGACCTCCTCATTTGGTCAAAGATCGAAAGCTCACGCTGGTAACGAGGCTCATTCAGGGCGATATGAATGTCATGGCAGATCGCCTCAGCCGTAAGGGTCAGGTCTTCCCCACAGAGTGGACCCTTCACAAGAATGTTTGCAGCAGACTTTGGGCCCTGTGGGGTCAGCCAACCATAGTTCTATTCGCTACCTCGATGACCAAGAAGCTCCTCTTGTATTGTTCTCCGATTCCAGACCCAGCAGCAGTTCGCGTGGATGCCTTTCTGCTGGATTGGTCCCATCTCAACCTGTATGCATTCCCGCCGTTCAAGATTGTCAACAGGGTACTTCAGAAGTTCGCCTCTCACAAAGGGACACGGTTGACGTTGGTTGCTCCCCTCTGACCCGCGAGAGAAGGGTTCACCGAGGTACTGCAATGGCTGGTCGACGTTCCCAGGACTCTTCCTCCTAGAGTGGACCTTCTGCGTCAACCTCACGTAAAGAAGGTACACCCAAACCTCCACGCTCTTCGTCTGACTGCCTTCAGACTATCGAAAGTCTCTCAAGAACTAGAGGCTTTTCGAAGGAGGCAGCCAGAACGATTGCCAGAGCAAGGACGACATCCACTCTCAGAGTCTATCAGTCTTAATGGGAAGTCTTCCGAAGCTGGTGCAAGGCCAATGCAGTTTTCCTCAACCAGTACCACTGTAACCCAGATTGCTGACTTCCTGTTACATCTAAGGAACGTAAAATCCCTATCAGCTCCTACGATCAAGGGTTACAGAAGTATGTTGGCAGCGGTTTTCCGCCACAGAGGCTTGGATCTTTCCTCCAACAAAGATCTACAGGACCTCCTTAGGTCTTTTGAGACCTCAAAGGAACGTCGGTTGTCCACTCCAGGCTGGAATCTAGACGTGGTCCTAAGGTTCCTAATGTCATCAGGATTTGAACCGTTCCAATCAGCCTCTTTTAAGGACCTCACATTAGAAACTCTTTTCCTCGTGTGCTTAGCAACAGGTAAAAGAGTAAGTGAGATCCACGCCTTCAGCAGGAACATAGGTTTCACATCTGAAACGGCTACATGTTCCTTGCGGCTCGGTTTTTTTTTGGCTAAAACGAGCTTCCTTCCCGTCCTTGCCCTAAGTCGTTCGAGATCCCAAGCCTGTCCAACATGGTGGGGAACGAACTAGAGAGAGTACTTTGCCCTGTTAGAGCTCTTAAGTACTATCTAAGAAGGTCAAAACCATTACGAGGACAATCAGAAGCCTTATGGTGTGCTATCAAGAAGCCTTCTATACCAATGTCTAAGAACTCAGTTTCTTACTACATCAGGCTTCTGATTAGAGAAGCAAATTCTCATCTGAAGGAAGAAGACCTTGCTTTGCTGAAGGTAAGGACACATGAAGTGAGAGCTGTGGCTACTTCAGTGGCCTTCAAACAGAACCGTTCTCTGCAGAGTGTTATGGATGCAACCTATTGGAGAAGCAAGTCAGTGTTCGCATCATTCTATCTCAAAGATGTCCAGTCTCTTTAAGAGTACTGCTACACCCTGGGTCCATTCGTAGCAACGAATGCAGTAGTAGGCGAGGGCTCAGCCACTACATTCCCATAATTCCATAACTTTTTAACCTTTCTCTTGAATACTTTTTATGGGTTGTTCGGTCGGCTAAGAAGCCTTCCACATCCTTGTTGATTTGGCGGGTGGTCAATTCTTTCTTGAGAAGCGCCGAGGTTAAAGGTTGTGATGAGGTCCTTTAGTATGGGTTGCAGCCCTGTATACTTTAGCACCTTTGGGTTGATTCAGCCTCCAAGAGGAACGCTGCGCTCAGTAAGGAAGACGAACTTAAAAAAGAGACAGAGTAACGGTTCAATTCGACTTCCTTACCAGGTACTTATTATTTCATTGTTATTTGAGATAACTGTTATATGAAATATGGGATACTTAGCTATCCTTTAATCTTGTACACTGGTTTTCACCCACCCCCCTGGGTGTGAATCAGCTACATGATTATCGGGTAAGTTTAATATTGAAAAATGTTATTTTCATTAGTAAAATAAATTTTTGAATATACTTACCCGATAATCATGATTTAATTGACCCTCCCTTCCTCCCCATAGAGAACCAGTGGGACCGAGGAATAATTGAGGAGGTGTCAACAAGAAGTACTTGAGTACCTGGCCACAGGTGGCGCTGGTAAGTACACCCCCTTCTAGTATTGTGATAGCTGGCGTATCCCTCCATAGAATTCTGTCGGGCAACAGAGTTGACAGCTACATGATTATCGGGTAAGTATATTCAAAAATTTATTTTACTAATGAAAATAACATTTTAAAGATACACTTTCTTTGGTCAGTTGGGGTATAAAGGGTTTTCTCTAGTATTCATTATTTTTGGGGATACTTCTGTTTAAAAATGTCTTGCAGAGCTCCCCTTGTTTTATGAATTTTATCTAGGCAAAGATTATTTATCGGGTAATTCTTGATTTGCCAAGCTTTTGCAATTATACTCCTTAGTTCTGATTTGCTTAAAACTTTTGTAGCACACCTTGATATATGTAGTTATTTGAGAAACTCCTTAGTCATGGATTTTGGAGAAAATCAAGCTGTGCACAAATTTCTTTAGGTGATTCAGGATATTCATTAGCCATACAGTAATCTTAGAATCCTTTATCTATCGAGTTATTCGAGGAGTTCTTGATTAGATAAGATATCTTGAGCACTTATTTGTTTTATCCATTTCAAATATTCTCTCGTTTGCAGAATTATTTTAGCACACACTGGCTTATTCAGAACACTATTCTGGCTATGGAGTTATTTGAGCCTTAGTCCTTTGTCCATTCAGTTATTCATTACCCTTCTTGGTCTTGGAAGTTATTCTGCACTTCTCGTCGTTAGTGTTATTTTGATCACTTCTATGGGGTTTACTTGGGTGCTCATTGGATATTGAAGTGATCAAAAAGTTATTTGGTGCACTATCGCTGATACAATTATTTAGAGCAATCCTTTCCCTTTGGAGTTATCCGCTACACACCTTGGTCTAAGGAGCTATTTTGTGCACTCTTTGGATTGTTTGTTTCATGTCCCTTGTTTTTTCTTTTTTGTATTCAAGTATTTCCTTGTTTAATTTTCTTTTCAATCAATTGTTTTCAACAGTTCTAGTTTTATTGTCAATGATTACTCTCCAGAGTTACGTGGCATTGCTCTGTGAATTAAGATCTAATTGACAAAATCTTTGTAATTGTTCAATTTAATATTTATACATATTTCTAATAACTCTTGCTTTTATTTTGGAGGGAGGGGATATTTAAAAGAGAATTTCTATATCAATAGAATTTAAGGTATGTTGCTCACATGTACCCCCTCAAGTTTTTCTTCTTATGCTATCTGACAAACAATCGTAAAACTGGCAAGAGATTTGCTTTATCCCCTTTTGTTTCTTAGATAAGAAAATATTAAAAGCATAATATTCTGTGAATTTTTTGTACTGTATATTGCCAAGGGGAAACCACGTACAATAACTTTTACTTTTCTTTTATTGAAAATAATGTATTCCCCTTTTACAATTCTGTTTTCTAAGGATGAAAACAAACTAGAATATTTCTTTTGATTTACTATAGGTTAAAGATAAAGAATAATATGGAATCTTGTATTTCTTATTCTTTAATGTGTGAATAATTCTTAAATATTAGTAAAATTTGATCCCAATATCCCAATAAAGTTGGCGCGCGTGTACACACACACACACACACACACTCTCTCTCTCTCTCTCTCTCTCTCTCTCTCTCTCTCTCTCTCTCTCTCTCTCTCTCTCTCTATATATATATATATATATATATATATATATATATATATATATATATATATATATATATATATATATATATATATATATATATATATAAATCCTTTTTTCTAGAAATTGTGGAACTTAAAAGTGAGTGAGATGTAATGGAGAGGCTAGCTAATGAAACTTAATAGGTTAAATGGTAAAGAAAGCAATGAAAGATAGGTTAATGAAGGTCCTTTGAACAAGGAGATTATGAAATAGCAATTAAGGAGACTAAATGTCATAGGATTTAAGTTATTGAATAGCTAGATATGAAAATAAGATAGATTATCTTGGCTGTCCATTGTAGGCATTGTTTAATGGTCTTTGCAATGTACCTTCTGACCCTACCTGTACTTACACGTCCCTTCTGACCCTACCTGCACTTGTACATTCCTTCTCACCCTACCTACAATTGTACGCTCCTTCTGACCCTACCTGCACTTGCACGTCCCTTCTGACCATACCTTCACTTGTACGTTTCTTCTGACCCTACCTACAATTGTACGCTCCTTCTGACCCTACCTGCACGTGCACGTTCTTTCTGACCCTATCTGCACTTGCACGTTCCTTCTGACCCTACCTACAATTGTATGCTCCTTCTGACCCTACCTGCACTTGCACGTTCCTTCTGACCCTACCTGCACTTGCACGTTCCTTCTGACCTTACCTGCACTTGCACATTCCTTCTGACCCTACCTGCACTTGCACGTTCCATCTGATCCTACCTGCACTTGCATGCTCCTTCTGACCCTACCTACAATTGCATACTCCTTCTGACCCTACCTGCATTTGCACGTTCCTTCTGACCCTACCTGCACTTTCACGTTCCTTCTGACCCAACTTTCTCTTGCTTTATATCATTCTACTCTAATTCCATTCCTGTGGCCCTTCTTCCATTTTTCTGTTCAATCTCTAATCTCTTGCCACAGTGTAACTGCAGGGGTATCCCCCAGTTGCAGCTGGGCACTGAATAACCTCAGAGTCCCTAGCACTGAGTTATATAGCTATAATTCCCAATTCCAATCCAGTCATATTTATATTATGAACCAAAGATGAGTGTCACTGAAAATAACACTGGTGAATGAAAGAATAAGCTACAATATATTGGTTAAGGGAAGTATAAAATATTGTATGATATGTGTAAGTATAAGAGAAATAAAGAACATGAGAAGAAATATTGGTGAGATGAAGTAGAGTCCAGCTCATAAGATATTTGTGAAAGAAAATTACTCTAATTAAAGATACAGTAAGTTATTGTTAAAGGTTATAAGCGCAGGTTGATTTTATGAATTTTACAAGTATTTTATAGTGTTTTTAATGTTTTGGTAAACAGAATTAAGCTATGACATGTATTACAGTAAACTCCTAGACATATTACATGAAATAAAAGAATCTGAGTCTTAAAGGCGACATCAGCAAGCAGCTGGTTACTGTAAAGCTTCTGCAGTGAATTGCATAGTTAGATAAAAAATTTTATTTACTATGTTACTAAAACATTAGTGTTTAGCTAAAGGAAAAGAGGAGAGTTTAGAATCATTTGATTATTTAGATAAAAGTTGATTTGTGAGTATATTTATAATTGATGGAATATAAACTAGGTGCATTTTGGTAACCACTCTAATCTAAGGAAGTTCTTTTGAATTCCAGGTCTCTCTCTCTCTCTCTCTCTCTCTCTCTCTCTCTCTCTCTCTCTCTCTCTCTCTCTCTCTCTCTCTCTCTCTCTTTTCCCTTGAGGCAACATGAATATACCTTGAAGAATAACATGCTAATTGTTAAAAGTAAAGGGGCATTTTGTACACATATTCTAATAAGGTTCAATTATGAAGAAATTCTCTTTTATTTCAAACTGATGCTTGCTTCCAATTTCAGATCTCCCACTCCCCAACCTTGATCCTTCCTTATCCCAAAAATTGGAAATGTTATAAAAAAAAATCACTCGCCTCATATGGCTGAGTCTCCTAATTCCCCCCTCCTCTTTGAGCATCAGCATTTGCCATTTTATTCCTCACCACAAAAAGGACTAAAAGGTTCATGAGGTAGATCCTGATTCTAACTAGAGTAATCACTTGTTCATATAGACTGTTATATTATTCCTCATGTACAGAACTCGCTCATTCTTTTACTGGTGTCTTGAGAGCTGTAGCTCAATGTGTAAGCTTGAATATATTGTATTTGTCAAAAGCCGATAGCCTGTACTTGTAAACATGTTGGACTTCAGTCTCTTTATTGATCCAGCTGTTTTGTCAGCACAGGTTTTATCCTGAAAAACTAATCATGAAAATTCATGGTTCTTATGTCATTATTAGCTTGCTCAAAAGCCTCAAATTCTTTAAGTTTGTAATGGTTTATCATATTTTATAATTTAGTATAAATTATATTATTTCAGTCAAATATTTCAGAATATTTAATATGCTTGCATTGTAGGAGGTTAAAATGTCAATTGTACAGGTTTTGGTACTGTTATTTTCATTTCTAGCAAAAGTGTATGCACTTGTGTCAATGACTAAAATATCAGATTTGTTATGAACTATGTAATGTAAGTAGTGCAAAGTATATCTAATGTAAAAGGATTATGATTCAATGGGCTTCAGACATGTTTATGCTCTTCTTGAAGTTGATGTGTAATTGATGATAACTGTTATTTCCAAATTTTTCATAAAACCTTAAAGTTCAAATATAATTAAAATTTTAAAGATTAATGATTAAGTGCACTTGACGTAAGTGTTTCAAGGATATTAGTATGAGGATCATTTTGAAGTCTTGCTCTTCTGAGCTTTTGTATTATGACGAGATACCTGGGCTCTCTGAAAAGGTGCACAGCTCGGTTCATAAATTCTATTTTGCTTCTTGTCTCGTGTCATTTGTGCCTATGACATAAAGGAGGGATAAATAACACTTTAATCATTTTTAGATGAATTGTGTAATAAGTTCTTGAATACTGTATCTTGTTGTTGACGTGAAAGCTATCCAGATGTGTGTGTGTGTGAGAGTGTATGTGGAGGTTTGTGTGTTCTTTAAAGGATGTGAAAACTGATTAGATATGAAGAGTAGTTTATAAATCATTGACAAAGAATCTTGTTAGGTTTTAAGTGCAAAGTTTCATGGATTTATGGCAAAGATTTTGTTTATTTCCTTAGTTGGGCAAGGGGCAAGGTCTGAAAGTCCAATTTCCATAAAATTGCCATTTTTGCATATTCTCATAACATGTATTTTAATTTTTTTTTCTGGGGGGGGGGTTTAATGTAACACTGATGTGCAGAAATAGTCTTTCTTCAAGTAGTATCCTTCCTTGAGGAAAATTCATAACATTGTAAGAGACGCAGTGGGCATTTTACACCTGTGCAATTCACAATACAGGTAATTGGAATATCGTACTCAAAAGTTTGCTAATGTCCTGGGTATAGAATATACCTAATCTGCTTTACTCCTTTTTTTCCCCTAACTATCCTTATGGTTAGAATATCTTGATAATGTACTGAAGCTGTAAGATGATTAGATTATACACTGAATTGTGGGTAGGTTCATACCTGACATTTTTTTTGTAGCCATTTTAGCTTTTGTTCATTTGTTAGATTATCTAGGCTTCAGGCCAGTTTTTCTTTTTAATCTTTAGATAAATGGTATTAACTTATCCTAATTGAAATCAGTGTGACCTTTTATTTAATTTTAATGATTAGAATACTTAACACTCCGAACATGGATAGTTATTAAAGTACAGTAATAGCAAACCTTACTCATTATTTATAATGAGAAATGTACAAATTGTCATGTTGAAAGAGGGTACAATGTACAATGGTAGGGCCATAGTACAATATTAAATGTTATATACTTCAATGATACTTGAACAACATACCTACGACTGACATCTCAAGTAATTATTTTGTGCCCACACCTTCGAGGATACCATTAGTTTAGCAGTGTCTTTTTGAGTTCATCAGAATTAACTCAAGCTAGAGTAGTTTGATTATTAAATTGAGAATTATAAGATTAGTTTCAAAATGATTGATGGAGGTGCAAAACTAATGAAAATAAAATATGGGAAATTTGATATTGTATAACCTAGCTATCTTAGTTTTACTTTTTTAGTCCACGACAAAGTGCAATAGGGTTACACACACTCTCTCTCTCTCTCTCTCTCTCTCTCTCTCTCTCTCTCTCTCTCTCTCTCTCTCTCTCTCTCTCTCTCTCTCTCTCTCAAAAGCCAGAAAGGGTTAGTGCCATCAGGATTCTCTAGGCATTACTTAAGGGTCTTTGCAACGTTCCTTCGAGCCCTACTATACCTCCAATAACTTCATAGCCTTCAGCTTTACCTCTTCTTTTCCTACTTTTACACTTCCTTTCCACCATCCCAGCTCTTATATCTTTTACTTCAAAGTGTACCTGCATGGTTTTCCCCCTGGTTGCACTCTGATGCTGAATTACCTCACAAGGCCAAGCACTGGGTTATATTCATAAATTCAATCCAATCTCCTGTTTAAAAAACACTAATCACATGATTCCCTGATAAGTAATTTTTAAAAATTTCTAAATGGTAATGACATTAATTGTTTTTAAGTCCCTTTTACTCTCCTAAGATGGTTATTCATTGCACATCAGTATAGCAAAAGGATTAAAACCCTGTAAATATTTATCCTTGATATCAGTGTCTGATTTAATTGTGAATGTGTGTTGTGCTAGTATTGAGTGATGGGTGTGAGTTCTTATGGTAAATTTAGGTCATTCCTTTACCTATTTCCCTTCAATAGATCATATCAAAGGTTGACAAGGGAAGTCAGTGTTTTTGCTAGTGTTTCCTTAAAAAATTCAGATTGAAAGGACTTAAGTTACGTATTTTTTATGTAGATGGGTACGAATTAGGATTGCAGGTGTTTCATGTAGAATTAGTGTGGGTTTTGCATTGTAATTTACATAGCGTAGCTTATGGAGAAATTTTATCTAACTATGTGAAAAATATTCTCTATCCATCTCACAAGTACAACACTCAGTCAGTCTAGTCAGTCCATTGCCAAGCTTCAAACTAGAGTTTCATAAAAAAAAAAAGGATTTTCCAAGAATGTACAATCCTCTGCTTCAGTAAGTCGAGCATAAAAAATATTTGCCATTCCAAATTTCTAAATAGCCCCCGTAATAATCTTAAAAGTAAATTGGAGTAAAACTGTATTAGAGATAACAAAACTTTTTTCTGAATTTATAAAAAAAAAAATTTAATGAATAAATTCTTTTTAGGTATAAATTGTGATTTTCTGAGCTATTCAAGGAGAAAATTTCAGTCTATAAATTCACCGAGAAATAAACGATATAGTTAATAATTTGTCTTTTTGTTTAGAGATTTGAATTTGATACTTGTTCTTTCATAGTATATTTTTCTTTACAATAATTAACTTGTATAGAAGCTATAAATTTGGCCCTGTAATTATGAAAGCAATTTGATTTTTTTTTAATTCCGATTTAAAATATAAAATGAATTCATCATTTTAATGTTAGATTATTATGTGGGTGTAATGCTTGGTAATATAGATAATTAAAAATCTAGTAATCTAAAGATATATTTGCCTTCGTTGGTACTTTACTACCTTACATTGAAAGGTACAGTATTTAAAACTCAGAGACTTTCGTGCTGCGAACAATACTAAAATCGGATCTTTCATTAAATATCTGTTCATCTTGTGTCGGTTTTCAGTAGAGAATATCGTACTCGGCGAACGTGAACTCTGCATATCCGCCTCTTATGTCTGAGTTTGTTCTGGTAGCTTTAAAAAAGGCATTTTAAACTTCATTCCTAGTTGGGTTAATCTAAAGTCTGTTAAAGACAGAAATCTGGAAAGTATCAAATTATTTTAATTACTAAAATTATCTTGATCATAAGTATTTTGACCATAACTTATAGTGACATATTAAGTTACACAGGACTTGCGTAAAAGATGCAATAAATAATAAAGAATCATCATTGATTAATGGCTGAGTATACCTTTGTCAGGGAGTATACGCTCGTGATAGTATATTAAGGGATTGTGAGCAGAGGATAGTACTTAAAGTAAGAAACTATAAGGTGAGGAGTGTATTAACATGATTATGAGATGAGAATAGTATGTTAAGGGCTTTTATGGTAAGGATAGTCAGTATATTGTAGTAAGGAATTATAAGCTAAAGATAGTATAAGCTGAGAATAGTATTTAATGTGGTTGATTTTATCCAATTCTATAGGTATATAAGACTTGCTAATATTTCTAGGAGTATTGTAAAATTTGGGGGCATTGGTTGTAGGTTTAAGTTTTTTTAAATTCAAAGTGCATTTAACCTATAATAACAATCTACCTCAAACTGTAGGTAAATATTCAATTATAGTAGAATAATATGCTTTATAACACTATCAATGTAAAAAATAAAGCAATTTTCATAAGGCTATTATTTTTTAGATAGCATTGTTAGCTTTATAGTGTGTTTCAAGTTAAACTCTTTGTAGCGTAAATTTTTCTAGGGTTTGCATTTGAGAACTTTAAACACAGCTAAAATGACTCAGGTGTCCATGTGTAAGGTGAATGTGTACTTCGGTCCGATCTGACTGTCTGCTGGGAGAAGTAGCAAGGATGGTCAGGGCAGTAGCCTTGCATGTCTCTTCTCTTTTACCCGACTCAATCATATGTATAAAATGGGACGAGACAGGGAGGCAACTTGGCATTTGTGAATCTTGTCTGCTTTTCAGCGAGCTTCAGGTGTCTGTAGTAATGGATTGTTCTGAAATTGCACAAAGGCCTGAAAATGACTTGCATTTAGATTTTCAATTTGTTTTGCATTCAAGAAATATTAGTAATTTGTTATTGTCTAAGTGTATAATTTCATGTTTCGTGTAACTCTAATCGTTGGAATCTGCCTTATAGTAATGAAAATGGTAACAAATGTTTTACTCTTTAACTTCAGGAGAGCTCCAAACTATTTCTGAAGTCTTTAAATTATGATCTCAATATCATTGTTTGTAAAATTGTCAATAAAAAAAAAAAAAAAAAAAAAAGAGGGGAAAAAAAAAAAGGATAAGGAAAGCATTCAAGGGCCTAGTAACATTGCTTGCTCAGAAGACTGCATTAAGTTTCTGGTTACTAGGTGGGATAGGGGATGGCCTTGGTGGGCCTTCCTTTTCCTCTTTTTTTTTTTTGGGGGGGGGGGTCTATCAGAGAAAGCACTACTTACTTACATAATCATGAAATATGTAACCTCAAATGATGAGCTTCAAACACATTAACAGTGTTCAAAAAAGAAATTGTACGCTGACCGGAGAAACAAAGAAAAAGACGTTTTGTCATTTAAAGCACCATATTGGATGAAGGGCGCCTTACCTATGAGCCTTTCTTGGTCAAATCATGTGCTTAATATATGAAAAATGTCAAATTTTCTTTGATTCTAGGGCATTTGAAAGCATTCAGAAAATTAGGTTTCATGAATCTGATGTCATTGACTATATAGTGTGTTTATTTTGATTATATAATTAAACTGATTTCACTGAAACCTGTTTCATGTTTGGCATTCATCTTCTATAATAAAAGTTTTAATAAATTTCTAAGTTTTTCTCCAGTCTTCTTGTGTAAATTGGAAGCTAAGTATAAATTTGTCTACTTTTGCACCTTAATCCAATAGTTCAACATTTATTGAGGCTTTTGAGGAATCTTAAGTAATGGAAATAAGGCCATTATTTATTGTCAGGAATTAAAAAGCTATTTGACATACAGATGGTTTAAAAAGTGGACTTCAGTTCAAAATGAAATAAGAGAGTTCGGTGGTCGTCTTGACTTTGACAATACAGTATATCATAAAACACTAGTAGTACTGCTCTCATCCCCCCAGTGGTAGAGGAGAGTGAACCAACTCTGTACATCAGGAGCATTAACAGCCTAAATGAACAATTGGCTAGTAAGGAGAAAGGACTTCATGAGCCTTTTGGTCCAATTTTTGTAGAGAATAAGGCATTTGCTGGTACTTGAAGGGGCAGGGGGGCGTATAGGGAGAACACTCCGTCATACGAGGTTTGATAAAGGGATAATACTCGGCCTTTGTTTTTACCAATAATTTTCTTATCAATTTTCATGTACCAGGAAAATTAAAAATTATACTTTTCAAATGAATTTTATTTTGCAATCCGTAAGATGTTACAAATTTTTTAGCATAGTTATCTGAACATTTCACTTTAGTTTTGTATCTTTACAAGGTATACTAAACACACAATCACTTAAGAAAAGGTCTGCTACAGATAAATATTTAGAGGAAACAAAGCAGTAGATATATTTTTTTTGTGAAAATCCTTTTTGGCACACTGCTAACAGGCTCCGGAATATGAAAGGATTTATTACTACAATTATTGAGTGCCATATATTATAGCATAAATGTCAACAAAACACTATTTGAAGATAAGAGTTGAAATGATTTGAAATAGTTTGTTGTAAACAATAGGTGCAACTTATTATGTCAATTGCATAAGGTTACGTATGGATGAGAATACTTGAAGTTGCAAGAGCAAGGGTCCTGAATGATAATTTATGCAAATAAGTGACATCACAGCTAATAACTACACATATATTAAATAAATAATGGAAGATGACCCGGAATTTCAACATAAGTAATATGGGGCATGACTGAATACTCGAGTCAAATTAGGTTCATTATAGTCGCTGGAAAAGGTTCATTTAAGAGTAAGATATTTAATATCTATTTAGAATCAACTTCATTCATAACAGAAATGAAACTTCTTTAAATTTTACAATTCTGATGTTTAGCAAAAGAGGGGGGGGGGGTTTAATTCTTTAAAGACAACGTTATGGGGATATTAAGAATGAACACCCCACACCACCTTGCAAAACCCTTGGATTGCTTAAGACATTTTCTTTATGGATAAGTTGATTTTAATAAGCTATTCAAATATCTTTTACTCAATAACATGGATGAACCATTTCCAGCTCTGAATATAATGAACCTACATGTAACTAAAGTAAAGTAAAAAGTAATTCCCAAATTACTGATGTCAAAATACAGGGCCATCTACCTTTACTTATTCAATATATGTGGTTATACTATTACCCATGGTATGGCACTTTTTTGCCATAAATTATCATTCGGGACCCTTGCTCTTGCATCTTCAAGTATTCTCATCCATACATACTTTTTTATGCAACTGACATTATGAAGTAGCATCTATTGTTTACAACAAAATGTTTCAAATCATTTCAACTCTTCTCTTGAAATACTGTTTTGTTAGCATTTATTCCGTTCAATATGGCATGTCACTTGATTGCAATATATCCTTTCTTATTTCGGAACATGTTAACAGTGTGCTCACGAGGTTTTCCACGATAAACAAAATATCTTTATTGCTTCGTTTCTTCGTCAATTTGTTATATGTAACATACCTTTCAAGTAACATATGTTTAGTATTATTTACAATACAAATAATGACAATCATTCTAACCAATACAGAGTATGAATTATACAAGCATCTTGCTTCTCAATTAAGTTTTGATGGTTAATATATATATCTAATAAAATCGTAAATGACAAAGCAGTACTTTATTTATATAGAAAGCCACTGGTTTTAAGCATTTAATGTTTAATTACCATTTCCAATTCACATACTATTTATATGAAGTTATCTTTTACATTTGCACAGCAATTCTAACTATAAAAACATATTTGATAGATTTAAAAGATATAATCTACATTTTTATTTCAATTGAAATTTTCAATCACAACTTTACCCTCTAAATTTGTAAATACTATTTTAAAACTCCTACAAAAAAATGCTACAATGAAAGGAATCTAGCAGGCATTCACTAACTTAGTTTCAAGAAACCTGTAATTGTTTTTCTCTATGCTTCCCTAAAGCTATTTATTACTCCTGTTGTCGTAAATAATTGATCATGGCCTGGTTATTTTACTTTCCTTCAAAGCAGTGCCTTAGGTGCATTCTCTTTACAAAGCATTAATCTTCACCCTTCCATTAGGTATAACTACTCATTTAAGCAGTATAATCTTGAAATTTTATATTAAAACCAATTAGAACATCTATTTTAAGCAAGAAATATTTCGTGAATGACGCTTTATAATTACTTCTCTGATGGTTTCCCCTAAGACCCACATAACTCAAAAGTAGATTATTATTCCTACATAAAACTTTTCAACAAATTTAATTGGTAAAACCCCCCAAAATACAATTATTAACTATATAGGCTATATTGTAGACTCTAGTATGAAGCAGTTAACTGCCCCTTTTATATCAAGAATATGCAAAGCTTAAAACCAGTAGGCGACAGATTTTATCCTTTTAATAGAAATTTTGTCATTCTAATGTTTTGAAATCCGAATTCCCGTTCACTAGATTAAGGAAAAACAAATACAATCTTGTACTGCAAACAAGCATTTGAAATGTTGAGACCAAAATAATAAAAATATTGAATTTTGGGAAAATCTTAATTTTATGAAAACTAATAAAACATGTTTGGCATGAAGTTTTGAGATAGAGCATACAAACACCTCAGGAAAAAAGTTTCAAAACAATATAACCTATTTTGAAATGGGTATATTTTTTGATGTGGAAATAACTTTATTCAATGATGAGAGAGACAGAGAATCATATTAGCCTCCTAATGCTAAGCAATACTATTTGTGACCTTGAATACAGTGATTCCTTTCACAAATTTTCAAAATTATTCTATTCATGATTTGCCTTGGCTACCTTTACGATAGATAAATGGATTAGTTACCCGAAAACTATGTAGATATTTAATGAATAAAAAACAAAATATTTACAGAATATCTTTGCTTCTCCCTTTGTGTAACTAAAATATATGGAAAATAATTCTAGTACTGGGGCTTTACATTAAAATTTTCAAATAAGCAGAATATGTCATTCTTGCAAAAGGGGAGTCCAAATCATCAATACGTGTATTTTTCTTTACTTTTCTAGTATATTTATAATACCAATACTTATGTATGTGTTGGCTGCTGGAATATGATAAGCTATTCTTTCTGCCCCCTACACCCCCCACCCCACCCAAAAAATGTAACTAATTTAACAAATTTGTCCAATAGCTATCATCTTAAGCGTATCTGCTTAGATCTTTTAAGAGATAATGTTCCTACAATAGATTTAACATTGTTTAGAAGAAAATGCAATGACAGCTGGTAATTAGATGAAAATTTAGAAAGACAGAGAAGAAATGGTGTACATAGAAAAAGATGAAATGATATTCATAGAGTTAGAATAATTAGAGGTTATATAAATAAATGAACTTTAATTTACACTGTAAAATGAATTTGAATCAACTGCCAATAAAATCATTAAAATAAATTTTCCCTCATTCACACATTTAGATAACTTGTTTACAGTACTCTGCACAATCTTAAAAGTGATACAATCTAGATGTATGTTAAGAGGTCAAGAGGAAATTTAAATTTGATTTAACACTTAGTTAAAGCAAGTTGAAAACATGAGCAGCAAATTTCTATTTACATTTGTTGGTCTTTTAATTGGCTGTTAAAATTAAACTTCCTCCTTTTTCAAAAGGATTTACAATAATATATATAAAACCATAACATATATTACCTATCATAATTCCGGCAAATTATATTATGAAGCAATAAGAATCCATTAACATGTGGCATATTTATAATTGCCAAATAATTTGCAGGCAACTAAACAAATGATTGTGATTGTATAATATCAAGTAATAATTGGGAGTGCTTGTATAATATCAAATAATAACTGTGAATGCTTGTATAATATCAAATAATAATTGGGAAATTTCTCAATCCAAATTTCAATTAGAAAGTACAAAAAAGGTCATAAATGTTGATCTGGACCTAATAGTCTAGTTAAATTTTGGGTGTTTAAATTTTACTAAAAAAAAAAAAAAAAATAGGCATCACATGTATTTATTAATGCAAAGATGCTTAGAATTAAAATCTAACTAAATTGACTTTATATGCACTGATTTTGGAAAGATCAAGATCTAATGAAATACTTGTTACTAGACTGAGTTAAAGTTAATACAGTACCTTTAATAATTAAATTTACAACTTCCTGAAATAAAACGCTTTGAAAAACTTTAAATAATCTGGTAATATAGTAGTTGTAAAAATTCATATTACTTGATCACTGTAACTCAACTAATTTTTCATCCTCAATTAGTGATTGCTATTGACCCTATCAGATTTAAATGGAATGACCATTGTAATACACAACCCCGTAAAAGTTCAAAAGTGGTCATCTGAGCATTTCAAGATATTTGTGAACTATAACGATATTTCTTACAAGAGTATTTCAACACTCCAAAAATTTGATGATAGACGGGCAGCTTCAGTCGAGATGATTCAATGATGCTCTTTATAAGATATTGTATTTTGTCTTCCTCGAAAACTTTAGATTATTTTCTGTAGTAATTCCCAGATTATTCGCTGCTGACCTTCATCTTGGCTTACTTATTTGCTGTTTAATTTCCTGGTTTGAGCTGTAAGCTTTAAATAATTTCTTATTCTTTTGATAATTCTAGTCTGAAAAATAAATAAAAGATGTTAATTGTACAGATATATCAGTCTTATTCAAATAATTTACGGCACACTTCAATATAAAAAATGTCAAATTCAATATAATTTGTATTTTTCCCTAATACAAACCTATATTTATTTATGTGAATTATCTTTCGGCAAAGCTGGAAGGTAGCCATTAGACTAAAAGTGCAAGGTGGCAACCCTGCCTTACTGATTGAGTGAGTAGGCCGGGAGTGGCTGGGGGGTAGCCAGCCACCTGTATATATAATCTCACGAACGTGACCTACGTCACTTTTTGGTTACAGGCAGGATTTCTGGGTGACAGGTGATGGTGGGCCAATTTATATAAATAATTACAGGTTTGTATAGTTAGGGAAAAATACAAATTATCTCCAAATTTGTCATAAGTTCCCATACTAACAAACCTTAAATTATTTATGTGGATGACTCGCACTTAGGAGGGTAGAAGTCCTAATTCTGGGATAGAATTTGTCCCGGGTTCACCTAGTACAGTATATGAATGTGGTCTAGGGAAAACCTTGACAACTCGCTAAACATACAAAGTGAGTATGATAGTGGCTTGAGCAATTCTTTGTCATGAGAGCTATGTACGTCTTATATGAACAAACTCATTTTGAGTTTATATAGGAATTAGCAAAGACGTTTTCCATTGCTTACCTCGCGAGAAGCAACGGAGACATGGATAGTATATTAATTTATGACTATACTAGGCTACACGAGGGAAGTGATAATTACCAGCAGAGGGACACATGGTGCTGCACCGCAAGGGAGGGGGAGTTGAAGAAAGGAAAATGCCAGACACACTCATTCATCCCAGCCTTAATCCGGGTAACCAATGCTCTCAACCATCTGCTACATGTCCAACAACGAGCCAAGGTATTTCTTAAAACACCTGTTGAGCAGCCACCAGAGGTCTAATAGTAAACGTATCGAGTCTCCTGTGGGTCACGTCTTTTAAATAGTGGGCTATAAACGTATTTTGAAGTTTCCACACGCTAACCTGTAATACAGTCGGCCCTCGTTAATCGTGCGTGCTTGCGTCGCGATTTCGGTTTTTTGTGGCCAAAAATAATACAATACCTATTGAATAAAAATCACAATAAAATTCAAGCTAGGAGCATTGCGCGCCACTACCAATCTCTACACTCGGCTGGTCCTAGCGCTCTCTGTATGGTGCCTATACATTTACTGTGTAAAAAATTATAGCTATATTTGAAATAAACCACATTTTGATTTAACTGGTGTTTCACCTAACTGTATCCAATAATGCATGAAATGTTCACATTTTAGTATCATATCTTTAATAAAAAAAAAATGCTACCAAAGGTCATTTCATATTTAATAAAAGAAACAATTATTATGTGATCTATCATTTTCCAATTAGTATCATAATTTCAATAGTTTTATTTGAGATGCTTCTCTTGTACTGCGAGTTGAATCGCATAACGTTAACCGGAGTTTCATTTATGCTGTGATGCACGATATTTTATAGTTTTTAGCTCTGCGGTGCTTGATAATAAATGCTCAATAAGACTTTGCAAAGAAACAAATTTTTCAGAGAGAGAGAGAGAGAGAGAGAGAGAGAGAGAGAGAGAGAGAGAGAGAGAGAGAGAGAGAGAGAGAGAGAGAGAGAGTTGAAGTTTTCTGGCATCCTGACATCGAACAAAAGAGAGAACTATTACTGTAATGAGTTATAAATGTATTATATGAAAATTATGATAGATTATAGCACTGATCCTAACTATATACAGATGTTTAGAATAAGTTAAGAAACAGCATACACAATACTCTATTATTGATTCGTATGTGCATCAGCTGATCTGATCATGGCACCCAAAATACTTAAGATTTATAAAATATACCCTAAATTTAAAATAAAATTAACCCTCCGGAGCTAACAAAAAGATGTTAGTAGGGGCTGCGTTGCTGCAGTGATTTAAGAAAATATCTTAAACTCCTCACTGGGCACAGTAACAATTGATCTGGATCATTGGTTACACAACATACTGTAGACTCATAATCTAAAAGGGCCCGAATCTATGGTCCAGTAACCCCGGATTTTGAGTCTTAGCAATGAACTCAGTGACGAAGTTCAGTGTCACTTCCCCCATCCCCTTGAATGGGCGATGTCATACGAGAGGCCATGAAGTTCACCGACCCTCCTTGCCAAGGCTAAAGCGAGCAGGAACGCCATCTTCAAAGTGAGTTTTCGGTCAGTTGCATGGCGTAATGATTCGTAGAGAGGTCCTATTAAGGACCTCAGAACACGAACCACGTTCCAGGGAGGAGGCTTGATCTCTGACTGAGGGCAAGTGATCTTGTAACTCTATATGAGTAAAGAAAGCAAACAAAGAGGAAATATTCACTTCTTTCAGCTTAAAGGCGAGGCTCTAGGCTGAGCGATAGTCTTTTACCGCTGAGACTGAAAGGAGCTTTTCCTCCCGGAGGTATACAAGGAACACCGCTATTACGAGGATAGAGGTATAGAGGAGAGATCTTCCTTCCACAACACCAACCACAGAAGATTGTCCATTTTGCCTGGTACACTGAGACTGAGGACTTATTCAAGTATCAACAACTTGTTTGTGAAAAGCCTTTCTAAGAGAGGAGATGCTGGATAGTCTCCAGGCATGAAGTCAAAGCGACTGCACAGTTTAGCGAAAGATGTTTGCATGTGGTTGTTTTGAGTAGATCTGGTCGTGGAGGGAGCTCTCTTGGTAGAACTACTAGTAGCTGCAGGAGGTCCAGGAAACACTCTATATGATGCCATAGTGAAGCTACAAGGGTTATCATTAGATTTTTGGATGCTCTGGTCTTGTTATGCAATCTTCTCTTCAGAAAGAATAGGAGAAAGGCGTACACGATGTTGTCCCACCGTTGTTGAAATGCATCCTGCCATAGAGCCTGAGGGTCTGAGACTGGAGAACAGTACAGTGGATGCTTGCTGTTGAGATCTATTGCAAACAGGCCTACAGTCGGGTAACCCCACAAAGTCAGGACATTGTTCGCCATCATTCGCAGCCTACTATCTGAGTCGCTCTGCTCAGATTGTTTGCGATCACGCTCGTCTTGCCTGGAAAGAAGCAAACTGATACGGACACCAAATGATCTTGTGACCATCTGAAAATCTCTACTGCATGATGGCAAGGTTCGCGATCGTGAACGTACTGTTCGTGATCGGGAGCATCTAGCCCTCGATCGTGAACGGGGTGAACATCGTGAGTGCATAGCTCGCAAACGTGAGCGTTGGCCTCGCAATTGTGAATGTCATCCTAGCAAACGGCGCCCTCTCAAGCGTGAACGTTGCTCTCGTGAACGGCAGCTTTGTCCTCACGAACATGAGCGTCGTCCTCGTGATTTAGAACGCGAGCGTCCATTCTGAGCTAACTACTTGGGTCTTCCTGCTTAGCTTGTTCGCCAATACATTACTCTTGCCTGGAATAAAATGAGCGGTTGAGACAATAGAGTTGAATTCCATCCATTTAAGAATGTCTACTACAAGTTGGTGAAGATGCAATGCCACGGTGCCTCCTTGCTTGTTGATGTAGGCCACCATGGTGGAGGTGTTGCTCATCAAGATAACAGAGTGACCAGACAGAAGAGGGTATAAGTGCTGAAGCACCAAGAATTCTACCTTCAGCTCTTGGTCATTGACATGGTTTCGGCTATGTTTATTGGACTACCGACTCAATATAATGCACTGATGGAGGTGCGCTCCCCAACATTCCATGGACGCATCTGGGAAGAGTAGAACTTTGGGGGTCAGAGTCAGACCAGAAGCAGTACCCTTTTTAATAGATTTGAATTGTTCAGCCACCATTCCAGGTCTATTCCTTTATCAACACTAGTGAGAAGGGGTGATCGAGATGGCGAGACCTTTGGCCTTCCAACTCCCATTGAAGTAACTGAAGGTGAAGACAGCTGCTTGACACAAGATGCTCTAGTGAAGCCAGGTGCCTCAGAAGCATCCACTGATGTTCTGACCAATGAGATTACTGCAAGAAGGAGAGAGCTATACCTCTTAAGTGAGACAGACTGTCTTGAGACAGGAACATCCTCCTGAGGACTGTGTAAATGTCCATTCCTATGTAAATGAGTCTTCACATGGGCATTATCACAGACTTCTTTCAATCAACCACAATCTTTAGGTCATGACACAATGAAAAGGCACCTTCTCGGTGAAGTAGAAGGGTCGCTCTTCTGCCCTAAGAGAAGGATGGGAAGAAAAAGGTGTGACAGTTATTCCCTTTCTGGATTCTCCCACAGTCTGGGAGTCTCTTGCAAGCATGGGATTTATAGGAGGATCCAAGCTTTTCTTCGGCTTTCCCTTTGTATCTTTGGGCTCCGGTTGTCGGGAAGTAGTTGCAAAAGGGGAAAGATGATTAGAAGAATGAGGCTTATTCTGTGTAAATACTTACAGGTTAATAGCTGGCCTCTACTTTTTCCTGTGCAGCTGCAGAAGAGGATCCTCTCTTTTCCTCCTCTTAGGGGAGAGGATTGCGAGTCGAGTTGTCATCTCCAGGGGGGAGGCAATAATTATTCATAAGGGTAATTGCCCTGAGGGATAGAGATCCCCTGTAGATTCTTCTACCATCTCCTCGGGGAGGAGTTAGCTAGGCCTTTCCTCAATTACGCCTTCTATTGTCCAGTTTTATGATGATGATTTAGAGGTTGATAAATATTGGATTGAACCCAAGATGAACAACTCTGATTGCCTTTGGCCCCGGAGCAGGAGACGCAATAGGGGTAACCTTCTTTACCACTGTTTGTCTGGGATTTGAACATCTAAAAAAAGTCACTTCCGATTAATCTTGGGACATCGCATGTCTGGAAGGCTATCGTTCACTAGACAAATGCAAAGGTGAAGTGCTTTTCAATGACTCATATCTAGGTGGGGTGTGTCTACTAGAAG
The DNA here is from genome assembly GCF_036898095.1 of Palaemon carinicauda. Lineage (NCBI taxonomy): Eukaryota > Metazoa > Arthropoda > Malacostraca > Decapoda > Palaemonidae > Palaemon > Palaemon carinicauda. The sequence goes on from NC_090751.1 coordinate 39,272,646, forward strand.
CAGAGCACTCAGGAGAAGCCTGCTTTGGTGGAGTGTGTCCTCTAGAGTGAGCGAGAGTGGGTGATGCATGTCTGGGAGAGATGTGTGCTGGCAATGTGCATCTTGATGAGGCATGCGTGGTTGAGGCGCTCCTGGACGAAGAAAACACTGAAGTCTCTCTTCTGAAGGAGGTTCGCCTAGATGAGTCACGTTGAAGTGGTTGAGACGCTCTCAGGAGTCTCTCATTTGGAGGAGGTGCACTTGGGTGAAAGGCTTCTGGAAAATGTGTACTTAGGTGGCTGCCTCCAGGCTGAGGAAAAATGGATGAAGCAGCTCTGTGGGAGACGGGAATGGGTGGGGCACTTTTGGAAAAGATGTACTTCAGTGCCTCTCGATTGGTTGAGGCACGTTTCTAGGAGAGTACTACAAAGATGAAGTGCTTTTGTGAGAGGCAAATGAGGTAGAAGCAGGTCTACTTGCTCTACTATCCACCTCCGAAAAGGGAAGATAAAGCAGAGGTTGAAAACAATCCTCAAAGCCTGCTCAGTAGCGCTACGTTCCTAAGGAGAACTCCGTCGATGGTGAGCGTAATGCGCCTCTCTCGGGAACACCAACTGGGATAAGAATCTCGCATCGAAGCCTCCAAAGGTGGACTGGAGGCTGCCACAGGCTTCCTTACATACACTGATGGGCCGACGTCCTTCAAAGCCTGGGATGCACGCTGCTGTCTGGATCATGGGGCATACTTGAGTCATTCCCCCGACAGGGAACCAATCAAACCAAAGGAATCCACAACATCTGTAATGCATCCTCCTTCTGGAAAGGTAAACCTTCCCATTCTGAAGGAGGCCTTTCTTTTTCTCCAGGGGAAACAATAGGAATCCCTTGTCTCAGGGCTTACCTTAAGGTTAAAGGATCACCAATCTTCTCAGACTGACCGTAGGAGGATATCAAAGGAAAAAGGTCGGGGGGGGGGGGGGTACAGGAAGTCTAGCCTTCTTCGACCTTGAGGAAGGTCCCGAGGGAGAAGGGTCCCTTTTAGACTAATTCTACCGTCTCCTGCCGTACTTCTTCCATTGGGAGGGTGACCAATCCAGACATTAATCACAAGGTAACCCTTAATTACATAAGTGCCACCTTCAGGAAGGGACCAGCTGATGAGGATTCATTCTCCCGGCACTCATAAACATGCTGCAGTCTAATGTAGCACTCCAAGACGCTTCCGCATATCTGTCAGCATTCTCGACAAACAGAGTCACAAACTCACTGGAAAAAAAAAAAAAAGGATACAAAAAGTTAATTTCTGCCAGTAAATCAAGGGGGATGTTCTCACCAACGGCTGAAATCAAAGTGGTTTGTCAGTGAGCAAGTGAGGATAGTTCCCGGCGAGTTTTCAATACCCCACAAAAACATTTGACTGCCATATTCTTGCTTTGCTGTTATCATTCTCCTACGTAAAGGACGATGGTTTGTATAAGTGTGGGGGAAAACACACACTCACTCTGTAAAGAGAAAGAAGAAAAAAAGTAAAGATAGAGAGACACGGAGTTTACATGTGTACGATCAGGGAGCTTTAGTCAAAGTGGCTTCTTAGTCTGCTGGTGTGGGGGCAGGGCCTCCCTACTGCAAACCTGTAACTACCTTCAATGGGTAAAATCTAGAATTAGTCTAACTAACAATTGTCAATGCAGTATGGAATGAAGACAATCATCCTGTAATCTACTACCAAGAAAATTATGCCTTGAATAACTAATTATGAATCAAATTATCTAAATTAAATCTTACTCAACCCATAAACCAACTTGTCCTAATGCAATCCACTGACAATCAATAATCAACAAAATCCAGAAAAGGGCTACTACAATATTAATTCAAATAAAAGTCAATTTGACCTCACCCTACTAATGAGCCAATATTTTTCTTTATACCATTTGAATATAACAGACATTGCTCTTTATTGGCCCTACCTTTTAAAGTTACAGCTAATCCAGTTGGCTGTTTTATAGATTTTATGCTCTCACTGAAAAGCAGCTAAATTACAAACCTTCAACTTTCAATCCCCCATAGGCCATTGCTCATTATGCACCTGAAAAAAAAAAAAGGGTAAAATATTTACAAAATTCTCCCACCATTTCTAGCAATTACATTTATGTAAAAAGATCTTTAATAAAATAATGTTACTAGGGTTGTGTGGAGAAACAATAAACAAGTGATTTGCAATAGTTGCAATAATAAACAAGAGATAACCAATTAGAAAAATATGACAAACTTGGAAGTAATTCGTATTTTTCCCAACTATACAAACATGACAAACTTATAACAGAGTTTGTATTTTTCCTAACATACAAACCCGAATTCTTTACTACAGGAGATATTCTAGCACGAGCTGGAAAGTACGGCAGAAAAACCTTAACAAGGTCGTTAACGACCGGGCAAGTAATTACCCACCTGTTAGTGGTGGGGGACCGCCAGTCGGTAGCTGCTGTTTACCTTCAATCGGATTCTAGCTAGGACTATCCTAAGGGGGCGGTGATGGAGGGAAGATTTGTGTAAAAGAATTTGGGTTTGTATGTTAGGAAAAATACAAACTGTTATAAGTTTGTCATTTGTTCCTACACTTGATACAAACCCTCATTCTTTACTATAGGAGATTTAGTCTTGAGGCCAGAGTGGCCAAGGAGTTCCTTATTACTAGGAAGATAGTCCTCAGACTAGACTCTTTTGAAACAACAATCTTCCGTTAATCTTCTTTCTTTGTAGATCCCCATAATCTCAGCACGACTGAAGGTTTGCAGCTTCAAGGAAACAAATGTTTCAGGATGAAGTGGGTCAGGAACATTCGACTCGGACCCCTTCAAACTTAGGATTCCCACGACCTTGCAAAAGGGAAACCTCGTGACCACGAGTATAACTTATCCCCTGTGAGAGGAATCAGATGAGTATCATACCTATTTCCATTGGCGAGTCCAGCTGAAACTGGATACAGACTGGGATCCCCAGATGGGAGGGAGAAGGAGACGAAGAAGATAGATGGATGTCCTTCTTAAAACCTAGTGTAACCCAGTATCCTCAGCCAATGGTTAGTGTCCCCTGAAAGGGCGTAAGGTAGCTACAGCACCTGTTGACCTGTCACAATAGGCCCTATAGAAAGGATGTCTAGAGACCTATGTGACATGTCGCTCAAATAGTAAGTGGTGAATGTAGATTGGCGTTTCCAGACCCCAGCACTTAAGACTTGGGAGACTGAGAAATTTCTCTTAAATGCCAGTGAGGCAGCCACTCCCCTAACTTGATGGGCTCTGGGTCTAAGTGAAAAGACCTCGCAATAAATTTCTTGAGCCACAAAGGGATGGTGTTGCGAGAGGTTCTCTTCTTTACCTTGTTGGTACTAAGGAAGAGATGACGGAGACGTGGTCTGAAAGGTCTGGTGCGCTTCAGATATTTCTTTAGCGCCCTGACTGGGCATAGAAACGACTGGTCTGTATACTGTGTTACCTTATTGAGGGTGGAAAACTGACATTCTTGAAATCTCTCATTGGTAGATAAAGGATTATGAGTCTAGCCACCAAGCCCGGTACGAAGTTGCGAGACACTCCCCCCCCCCATCCCTTAGAATGGGTGACGTAAGACAGACCATGTAGCTCACTGACCCTTTTTGCCGAAGACAGAGGTACGAGGAAGACGGTCTTAAGGTTCAGAAAGTAGCCTGAGGCCCTTAAGGGCTCATAGGGCAGACCCTTCAGGGAACGTAAGATACGTGTCATGGTGATGGTCTACTCTCAACTGGGGGGCAAGATCATTTAAATACCCCGAATCAACCAAGGTGATGTCTTCTGAGGCGGAGAAGTCAACCCCTTCTCAGTCTACAGATGAGGCTCAAGGCTGAGCAATAGCCCTTAATCGCCGAGACTGAGAGGAGCTTTTCCTCACTGAGGTATAAAAGGAAGTGTGGGAACTACTGATCCTTCCTTTTGAGAACCCAATTGCTCCACATGGTCGCTGTTGTAGTGGTTAAGAAGTCCATTGTCTTGACCCCAGCAGTTAGGACTTCCTGTAGGGACTGCCTGGAGTCTTGGTTTGATAAGTCCTCGTGCCTCGCGAGGTAGCCGACTGTATCAGACCACGTGTCAAGCCAGAAGGGACATTGAAGTCGCTTCCATTGCCGAGGCTTCTGTGACTGAGAAGAGCCTGGAAGAGTAGTGTCTCTCTTCGAGGATTAGCCCAGTGTGAGCCTCGCCGTAAGGGGATCCAAGACGTCTCCTTACAGCACGAGGGGGAGAACGTCAGGGATGAAGATAACTCCTCCGCAGGGTAGATTTGTTCTCCCGAAGGAGAACGTTGCTTAAGACAAGGCTCTCGCTCTGCCCCTGGAGGAGAACCAAAAGCATAAGGGGGAGGAGCGTGGATCAGCAAACTCCTACAAGTTTTCTCTCGTGAGTGGGAGGAAGGTTCTCCCGAAGGAGATTGCCTAAAACAAGCTCTCTCCCTGCTCTATGGAGAAAAGCGTGGGCGTAGTAACCTCTCTCTCGCAAACGAGGGAGAAGTCCTACCGAAGGAGGATATTGCCTAAGAGGCAAGATTTCTCCCCGCTCTATGGGAAAAAGTGTAGGCGTAATAATTTCTCTCTCGCGAACGAGGGAGAAGTCCTCCCGAGGGAGGACATCGCCTAAGACAAGCTTTCTCCCAGTTCTATGGGAAAAAAGCATAGGCGTAATAATCTCTCAGTTCTCCCGAAGGAGCACACGCCTAAGACAAGTTTTCTCCCAGTTCTATGGGAAAAACAGGTGTAATAATCTCCCTCTCATGAACGAGAAAGAAGTCCTCCCGAAGGAGGACATGGCCCAAGACAAGCTTTCTCCCAGTTCTATGGGAAAAAAGCATAGGCATAATAATCTCTCTCGCGAACGAGAGAGAAATTCTCTCGAAGGAGGACATCACCTAAGACAAGCTTTCTCCCAGTTCTATGGGTAAAAAGCGTAGGCATAATAATCTCTCTCTCGCGAACGAGAGAAGTTCTCCTGAAGAAGGACATCGCCTAAGGCAAGTTTTCTCGCAGTTTTATGTAAAAAATGTAGGCGTAATAATCTCCTTCTCGTGAACGAGAGAGAGGTCCTCCCGACAGAGGACATCGCCTGAGCCAACCTTTCTCTCAGCTCTTATGGGAAAAAAGTGTAGGCGTAATAATCTCTCTCGCGAATGATGGAGAAGTTCCTCCCCCCGAAGGAGGAACAAGCCTTAGACTTCCTTTTCCCCCAGCTCAAAGGGAGAAAGCACAGTCTTCGGGGACGAGATAGCAGAGGTAAAACTCATCGAGCTGTTCGCAACTTCTCACGAAGGAGGGAAGGTTGCTGAATGGCTGAAGTGGGGAAGCTTTCCCTCGGAAGGGGGGTGGTTCTCTCACGCAGCCCAATTCAGAGGAAGGTTATCACTCCCTCGTAAGAGGTGGTTCTCTAACCCCTGGAGGCGAATCTCCTGGCAGCAATCTATGTTTCCCAAGTTGATCAAGTTGCAGGTTGACAACGAGTGCTACCTCGTGACTAGGGCAGCTCATGAGCTGCCACATGAAGCGCAGGATAACCAACAAAGCGGCCAAAACCATCGGCATTGCGTTCTACGTCGCTGCTATCTGGGTGTTTTCTTTTGGCCTCTCTAACACGTTTCCCCTTTCCCTCCTGCTCTCAACCGAAGAGAAGAAGGGCCGAACCCCTGCATCTTCTTCTGAGGTTTCCGAGAGACTTGTAATCCTTAACTCATTAGGGAGGAACTGGGGAGGTTGTCCTGTCTGAAACACGAGAGTGAGGGATTGACCCGGCGAGTCTATGACCGGAGACTTGCGTGTGTAGCGCTAATTGCGTGCGAACACCTTGCGTGACGGGAGTCTGAAGACTCGGCCACAAGAGTAAAACTCTTGGTGGTCATGGGCGCAGTGTTGGTTGAGCATACGCGAACACTCCACTCGACTAGAGTCCAAAGACTCTCTGTCATAAGAGTAAAACTCTTGGTGACTTGTTTCACAAGAACCAGAAGGTTCAGCGTGATCGTGTGTGCTCCTAGAGGTTGTGTTGCCAAAACCCGAAGGGCCAGAGCAACGGAAAACGGAAGTTTCCCTTGTCAAGAGACACCAAAGTGTCAGCGAGACTAAATGCACAAGAGCCCGAGGTTTCAGCAACTTGAGTTGCGAGAAAACGAAGGGATAACGCACCAGGAAACCGAAGTTTCCTTGTCAAGAGACCCCAAAGGGTCAGAGATCAAGAATTTGAAGGCGAGAGCGATCTTCTCTGAAGATATGGAGTGAAGCAAGGAGAAGCGCTCTATCTGACTTTTCTAGAGCGAACGGAGACCCTCAAACGATTATGCGAAGAAGAGGGTTCGAGGTCAGGACGTACTTTGCCCTTGGCCGCGCTCCTGGCTTCTTAGATGATCCCTCGCAAGAGAAAGACGACAGCGAGGCAGAACGATGACGAGAGAGAGCGTTCTTCTTTGGTTTGTGGCAAGAGCGCAAATAGACTCGAGGCGAGACGTCTCGGGGAGAGACAGAAGGCGAGAAAGAGCGAGTACGATGACGTCTCTTCCTATGTCGCCTGTCTCTTTGGCGAGAACATCTAGGTGAAGGCGTAAACGGGCGCGCGGGAGTGTGTTCTCGCACGTCTGTGCCAGCCGTAGGGAGCGCGAGCGCAGGAGAAAGTTTCCTAGCGCGCGGGCGCACAGTGGATTCATACGGGGCGCGTGGGAGCACAGGAGAATGTTGGCGCACGGGAGAAAGTTTGCGCGCATCCTTAGGAGAGGATTCACAAACGTGCGAGCATATCCTTGCGGATGCGCGCAGGAGAAGGTTGGCGCGTTGGTAAGGGTTGGCATGCGGGAGAAGGCAGCATGGCTGACTTGTTAGAAGTCCTGCCATCAGTAGAAAGTTGGCGCGCAGGTAGGATAATGCGCAGTATGGCGGGCAGGAGAGCGAGATGTAAGGCGCGTATGCGCACGTGCAGGAGAATGTTAGCGTGCGGGAGCCCGTAGGAGAGCACTGGCGCACAGGAGAGCGCCATTGCGCAGGAGATTGGTGGCACGCAGGTAGTTTGCGCGCAGGTGAGCGCATGGCGCGTGATGGAGCTATGCTCTTGTTGGAGCGTATGCGCATGTTGGCGCCTGCGGTCTTGATGCCCTATGTTAGGGTAAGGAGGAATTGCTATTCTAAGTTTGTGACAAGAGCGCTTATAGTCTTGCGGCGAGACACTTCGCAAAGAGATAGAAGGTGAGGAAGAGCGAGAACGATTATGTCTCTTCTTATGTCGCCTGTGTCTCCGGCGAGAACGTCTGGGTGAAGGAGAGCTAGCTCTCCTTTTCCTCTTCTCTCTCTCCCTCCTAGCCTCCGAAGAGGGCGAGGACAATGAAGTGGAGGAGGAAGAGGAGGAGGTACTGCGATGCCCACTTCTACATACTTGGCAAGGGGGCCCTCAGAACACCTATGACCTCTGTAGCCAGGGCATAGGGAAAGAGGATCCACCTCCACCGGCAACATAAATGCGCCCGGAACACTTCCTCATAATAGAAGACATCACATCTAACAAAGAAAAAGAAAAAGGATTAACCAAAAAACCAAAAAAGAAAGGCTAGTCTGCCAGACAAATAAAGCAGGAGCAGTGGTGTTACCACTGCGACGGCTAGATTTCGACTGAAGGTAAACAGCAGCCCCACCACTAACAGGTGGGTAATTACCTGCAAGGTCGTTAACGGCCTTGTTAAGGTTTTTCTGCCGTATTTTCCAGCTCGCGCTAGAATATCTCCTACAGTAAAGAATGAGGGTTTGTATCAAGTGTAGGAACAAATGAATTCTTTACATAGGATATATGATTCAGTGCAAGATGGTTAAGCTACAAAAACTTTTAAGCGCCCTCCGCTAATTACCTGAGGTAGCCCAGTTCACACACACACACACAACCTACAGTTGAGCTTACTTTTGATTGCAGGCAGGGCTTCTAGCGGGGAAGGTTATGGTAGGGCAAGTGTGTGTGTAAGTTCAGGCTTATATATAGGAAAAAAAATTATTTCCAAATTTGTCATTTGTCCCTGCATAAATACAAACCTTCGTTCTTTACATACACTCACCTTAAGGTGGGAAGTCCTTTTTTAACTGGAGGAAAAACTTTACCTGGGATAACAAATCTGAGCTCTATACAGCATGGGAAGAGTATCTTAACACCCTGTGAACCGTTAACCTGTCAATGCTAGAGAGTTGACCGCCTTTGCAACTATGACAAGCGAGTGTGAGTGGCCATTCGCGCTATGACACTATCTAACTCCTCCACACTAGGAGGTTGGGGACGTGACAGAATACATAAATGATATATTCAGGTAACTAAACAAAAATTATAAATTTGAAAGTAATAAGACAAATTTAAAAGTACTGTATTTCCCATGTCATGAGACACTAGCGAAGTAATTTTGAAGAAAAAAAAAAGAAAAAGAGGGAGGATTTTACACCCTATCGTAGCAGAAATTCCTAGTCGGCGAATTCCAGTGCGATTTTTCGTTTGGCAAGTATTTTCATATTTTAGGTGTATAATGAAATGTGTTAGGTTAATATCAATTAGCTGTACACCTGTTATCCCAATTTTATGACATTTTCATATAAAAGCCACTAAACCAGTCATAGTTCCAACTATTGTAACAATGTTTTCAAGTGTTTTGTTTACATGAAAGCAGTGTTTCCAATTTCTCATGACCAAATTCAAGTAGAGAAGTACAATTCCAGTAATATTTCCCAAATTCCTCATGTGCACATTTCATACAAAATTAGTTATGGATCAAATAAAGAATTTGTATAAATTTCACAAGGTGGAATATTTTTTCTATTGTTTGTGTGACTCTAGGTCTACTTGATTTACAGCTAACTCGGTAACACTACACTCAAATTGCAGTGTGTTTTTTTTTCAAGTTTCTGTTCACCAACCACTACCTGTCTAGTTTTGGAACCTATAGAACAAAGTCATTACCAAAATATTGCTTTCTTAAAAGATATCAACAAAATATGAGAAAATAAATAGATACTGCATAGACAATGAGAAATCCTGGCATCGTCTGCTTGTAGATGGCTTGGCCAGTCATCAGATGTCCACCAAATTAAAAACAAATATCTTGTTGTCTTCACTAATCAATGAAAGTGCATTAGAAATATATTTATTTATTATATATGAAGGATAATTATAGGCTTATATTTCATGCCTGGTGCGTGTGAGTGTTTGTATGCCATTACCGAGGTGTTTCAGGGTTGTCAAAGTCTCCTATAAACTATATCTTGGAGGTATTTTTCTGGAAAAAAAAGGTGCGTCTTATGACACAGGAAATGCGGTAATTTGTATTTTTCCTAACTTATACAAACTTATCCAAGCAAAGTTGGCTCACAAGGTAGTCATATACCATAGGTGAAAACAAGGGAGGAGGTAGCAGCCGAAGCAGCAATGAAAGTGTTGGATTTGATGAAGGAACCTGGCAACATGAATGCAGGCTCTTCAAATTTCACAGAAGGAATTGAAAACTTCTGGAACAGAAGAATGAATGAATGATTTAAAGTTTTCAGGTATCCTGACTTCTAAGGTCATTGACGCCGGTAACATTTAATTTATGTATACAAAAATAAAACATGAAATAAAATGAAAATTTAAAGAGTATTCAATTAAAATCATAAAAATTTAATGTCATAAAAGTTAAATATTTTTCAGAAGACCTGCTTCTGAAAGAAATCTAAAAATGCCACTTGCATGGTAGAACACATCATTTCCAAGAATCTTGGCAAGGATGAACCTGCCATCCTCACCTCGAGCCTTAAACAAATATCTATTCCGCAAGTTGTTATGATTGGGGCATTCGGTCAACAAATGCCTTACTGTTAGAGGTACTAAAAAGTTGTCACAAATACGGTTGGTGTTGGCCCTTCAGCAGAAACTCATGTGTCAACCGAGTGTGACCAACACGGAGACGACAAAGAGACGTCTCCCATTTTCGGGGCATCATATTATACCTCCAAGGAGATATGTCATTTGTTACTTCCCTCATTTTATTGCCATTTTGACTATCCCATTGCTGTTGCCATTCATTGCAAACCAATTTCTTGATGTCAGGTAAGAAATCATTACAGGGAATGGGATACCTTCTTGGCAGCAACTCGGATGCAGCCTCCTTAGCCAGTGAATCTGCCTTCTCATTCCCGGACACACCTACATGTGCTGGAACCCAACAAAATTGAACTGTTATACCTCTCTGTCCAATAAAGAAAAGCCATTCTAAAATCTTTAAAACTAGAGGGTTATTAGAATTAAAAACTTCCATAGCTTGAAGGACACTCCTTGCATCACTAAAAATTGTAAATTTACCCTCCTTCTCCAACGCGATTTTCTCAATAGCGGTTAATATGCCATACAGTTCCGCAGTAAATATGGAAGCGGTCAGAGGAAGTGCACCTCTACAATTAAAACCATTACTATGTACTCCAAATCCAATGCCAGCATCAGATTTGGAGCCATCAGTATAGATAAAAGTTGATCCTCTATGTTCTTTAACATGTTCATTAAAAAGAGACCTGGCTTCTAGGTCTGACATATTCTTCTTATCTCCAATAAAATATTTACAAAAAGATATCTCTGGTAACTTCCATGGAGGCGTTGATGATACCTTGAATGGAAGTACCTTATTTCTAATTATATCCAGACTATTTAATAATCGTTTCACCCGAAAGCCATAAGGTTGATGAGATTTTGGGTGCAACTCAAAGTATGATGCTTGTCTTACAAGGCTTGCAGTCTGAAAGGCTAGAGAGTTAGGGAGTCTTTGCAATCTAAACCAATATCGAAGAATGGAAGACATTCGGTAAAGGTCTAGAGGTAACTCTCCAGCATCAACAAGGAGACTTGGGATAGGCGAGGTTTTAAAAGCTCCAGTAGACAATCTAATACCTGCATGATGTATCGAGTCTAATATTTTTAACCGGCTTGGGGTGGCTGAAGAATATACCTCGCAACCATAACTAATTTTGGAAAAAATCAAGGCCTTGTATAATTTTAAAATAGTATTGCGGTCTGCCCCTCATGATGTATGGGACAATACTTTCAAGATATTCAGAGCTTCAACACATTTAGCTTTTAGCGCTTTTAGGTGAGAAACCCATGTAAGTCTTCAGTCAAATATCAAACCTAAAAATTTGGTTTCCGATACACATGGTATCCGTTGACCTTTAATGTATATATCCGGGTCTGGATGTACTCCCCGGATACGACAAAAATGGACAATGGTAGTTTTACTTGTCGAGAACTTAAATCCATTCATGTCAGCCCACTGGATAATTTTATCAATAGAGAGTTGGATTTTTCTCTCAACCATTGCCATTCTAGTGCCAGCAAATGATATTGAGAGATCATCCACAAATAATGTTGAGAGAACATCCTGGGGAATGGCTGAGGATATCCCATTAATTGCTAGTGCAAAAAGGGTTACACTCAGCACACTACCCTGAGGAACTCCTCCTTCCTGGCACTTACTCTCTGATAGAGTTTCCCCCACTCTCACTTGAAAAACTCTACGTGAAAGAAATGCCTGAATAAATAGTGGCAGCTCTCCTCTCAATCCCAATTCATGAATGGTTTTAAGAATTCCATATCTCCATGTGGTATCATATGCCTTTTCAAGGTCAAAAAATACTGTAACATGGTGCTGTTTGGAAGCAAAGGCTTCACAAATAGAAGACTCAAGTCGTATCAACACATCAGTCGTTGAGTGCATTTTTCGGAATCCACATTGAATCGGTGATAAAATACCTTTCTTTTCAAGGTACCATATCAGCCTTGCATTGACCATCTTATCCATGATTTTACATAAACAAGATGTCAATGCAAGAGGACGATAGTTTGCTGCTAAAAACTTGTCTTTACCGGGTTTTAAAAAGGCTAAAATAATGGCTAGTTCCCAAACACTAGGGTAACTATGATCATGCCATATTCTATTAATAATGCTTAAAATAAATAGCTTTGTATTAAAATGTACATGTTTAATCATTGCATATGGAATTCCATCGGGTCCAGGGGATGTATCGTTGCAATGAGCAAGTGCGGAATCAAATTCTCTTTCAGTGAAAGGAGAATTATACGACTCTTCCCTTCTTGTTGCAAAATTTAAAATTTCTTTTCTTCAGTGCTCCTATACTGGTGACCAGGGGCTCCTTCACACTTGCTGGATACATTTGAAAAATGATTAGCAAGGGCATTGCTAACTTCATTTGCTTCAGTTACATACTGGCCATTCACCTTCAACACTGGTGGTGGGTTGGGGGTGAATTTGTCAGCTATCTTTTTTACTTTCCTCCACACAGAAGATGGTGGTGTTCGACTGTTAATGTTAGAAACAAAAGACATCCATGACTGGCTCCTTGCTTCTTTCATGGCACGACGGAACTGTGCTCTACATTTCTTGCACATAGTTAAATTCTCATCAGTTCTGCGTCTACGCAATCGTGTTAGAGATCTTCTTGTGGCTCTGTGGAGTGCAGTTAGTTCTGAAGACCACCACGGGACTGGTCGTCGTTTGAATAACCCTGTTGTTTTGGGAAATGAATTGACTCCTACTGTATGAAGAGTTCCACTCAGTAGGTCTATGGCATCATCAACACTTTCAAACTGTTCTGCTCTCCCTTCGATTTCACTTAGCTCGGAAAATTTAACCCAGTCTGCCTTGTCTAGATTCCAACGTGGCGATCTTTGCAAAGGCGGACCCTTGTTGGTATTTATAATGATTGGTGCATGATCACTAGTATGCCAATCATCTAATGTCCTCCAATCAAAATCAAGAAGGCAGTTAGAGCTTGCAATTGAAAGGTCAATGCATGACAAAATACCTGTCTGAACATGGAAGTGTGTGGAATCTCCTGTATTAAGGAGTCCCACATCCTCATTCTCCACAATTGATGAGATAATATTGCCCCTTGTGTTGGCCAAAACATCACCCCATAAAGGATGTCTACCATTCATATCTCCCAGTAAGAGAAAAGGTTGAGGGAGTTGTTGAATGACCTCTGCTAAATCATCATATAAAATATTATCATTTGGAGGTAAGTACAGAGAGCATATTGTATATTTTCTCCCTATATCAATTTGTACAACAACTGCCTGCAGGGTTGTACGTATAGACATGGGTATTTGGGAAACATCTCGACGAATGTACATGAGACTTCCGCCATGGCTCCCTGCTTGTTGATTATATGGAGTTCTATAGCTAACATACTCTCGAGGACTAGGAGTGTTAGAATCAAGCATACTTTCCTGTAGACATACAATTATGGGGGAATGCTCATGAATTAGGAGCTTAAGTTCTTCATATTTCGCCCTCAAACCCTGACAGTTCCATTGCAAAATGGAGGAGAAAACTATGGATTATTTCTGGAAGACATCTTGGATGAGGTCTTCCCATTAGCAGTTTTTAATTTAACATCATTACCAGTATGTTTCTTCAGAGGTGGTCTTGTTATGTTGGGTTTAACGTTGGTGTTTTTCTTTGTATTCTTTTTATCTATTTGTTGAGGTGGATGGTGGACCTCAACTTGAATTTCTGATTTATTTAGTCCATCTTCTGGTTCATTAGAAACATCAACAGATAAAACATCAAATTTATTTGATGTCATAACCTTAACGTTTCTAATGGAGGGTGGAGAGAGAGATGGAGGTCTCTCTCTTTTGCGATTAATAGATGGTGGGATTCGAGGTTTTTGCACCTTTCCCACAACAGGTGCATCAGGTAAGTTAGTCTTAAGTGGAACCTCCATCAGATCAGGCAGGGACATGGCCTGAGAGAGGTTTGTATTACTTTTTGTAATGGCGGCTGAAGGCTGTACAGCAATGGGCAATGACCTAGTGTTAATGCACCGTGGTAAAGCCTCAGGTGGTGATATGGTTACCTCGTTATTTGACATTTTGTCTGATAGTATACTTTTTTTTGAGCTATTGGCAGCGCTAGGTTGGTTTGATTTTAATGCCTTGGCATATGTATTTGATTTATTTAATAGTCTTTTGGCATGGGTCACACTTATGTGTTCTAAGTTTGATTTGTTGAGGGCAGCTTCCTCCAACTTATACAGCTCGCAGATCTTGTCTGTGGATTTGTGATTCGAGCTGCAATTTAAACACCTGGCTCCAAATGCACTCTCTCCATGGTAAGATTTGGAGCAAATACCACACATCTTCTCATTTTTGCAAACTTTGGACGGGTGCCCAAATTTAAAACAATTAAAGCATTGCAATGGCTTCTGCTTGAAGGGTCTTACTTTAATCCTTTCGTTCTCGATAATAATATGAAAAGGTACATCAGCATCCTGGAACGTAAGGATTATCATTGATGTACCTGGGACTTTATGAACTTTCCAAACATTTAATGGACACATGGCCAGTATCTCCTCCTCTGTAAAATCATATAGATCTCTGTTAAAAACTACGCCCCTTCCGTAGCTAAAATTTAGGTGGGGTTTGACATCTAACTTAATGTCATCATTACTTATTTTCATATTGGACAATATTACCGACTGTGTACTGGATTTGGCATGGATAAGGAAACTATTTTTTCCGAAACGAGATATATCGCCTGGTGCAATAGTTCCTACTTTTTTCTGAATCAATTTGCATATTTTAAAATAATTCCCTGTAACCCCCTTTGATTCAGCTATAAGCCACATCGGTGGTTTTGGATTTCTCTGGGAGGGCATGACTAAATCTGCGTCTTTTTCCAACCAATCGGCAGGCCTATACACATCTAAATCTTTTGGTACCTTATCGCAGAGAGCAGCCGCGACATTCAAGTTATTAATTTTAATATTATTCAAATTACTTATTGCACTAAATGCTTCGTCATAACTACTATAAGATATCCATGAATCCCAAGTTTCAGCTTCAAGTTTCATCCTTATTTCTTTTATGCATCCATAGCATTCAAATGCTTTACATAGATCATCATAATTTGTTTCTATTGAAATTTGTGTAACATGGAGGATTCGAAGTTTCCTCGTGTTACCCAAATTACTCGATTTAGAAATATCAGTAGAATGGTCCTTTCCCGTTCCGAGGTCATCAACAGAGCTATCCCTTATCACATTAGCAGAGGTCGTCAACAGTGCCGGGGGAGAGTCAGCGTATCCAGGGGATGGGGGTTTGTTCCTTAAAGAATCCATTATACTAAAGAGAGAAAAGTTAGTTTGATGTACCTGCTCGAGAATGTTAGGCCATCACACGTCGGAAAGGAAATTTGCACTCTCCACTATCGGCACAATGAGAGTATACTTCCCAGATGGTCCACTCCATACCCTACCCAAAGGATAGCATCAAAACAGATATAGAGGCACAGGTGTAAGCTGAACCCGCCTGTTAGGACTGAGACCAAGAAATTATGGAATCATCCTCCCCATATCTATAATGACGGGCTTCCGGCCAAAAGCCGAGAGTCCTACCCCAAGCATTGGATCCCCCTGGATTCCGAAGACCCAACACTTGAGAATAGTTCCGCCAAAAAGGTCCAAACCATCTTCGGGATGGCTGAAATCATCCAATACTCTCACATATAGCTTTGAATGCAAACACCTCCCAACCGTGATACCTCCTCCCATTCATCAAAGCAGGCAGTAATAAAGGATGTATGAACATCCCCGCCGGGGCTACAATGGATGTAAAAACATCCAAGCCATAGGAGAAAAGAAAAAAAAAAATAAATATATATGTACATAATATATACACACATATAATGAGGGAAACTTTTTTCATAGAGTTTGGAAAGAAAGACTAAAGAAAGTTTGTGAAATTAGGATAAGGTCGTAGTAATATTGAGAAAAAGAAAAAGGTAAACGAGAGAAATTTAGATTCGAACTGGGGGAGCAATTTCCCCAAGTTCGAGAGCCCTCTTGCCCGTCACCAAGTTTCAGCACAGGAATGAAATGCCGTGCTGAAGCTCAATGACTTCATCAAGGCATTCTCTCATTAAGAGGGCTGGAACAGAAGAAACCCTGTTTGTGAGAAACAAACAAAACCAAAAGGGCGAGGGGCATTAAGCGCCAAGGATAACCCTCGTAATTATTCCAGTCGTCGATGGAAGGTGTTAGGTTAGGTCCCCAGGAAATCTGCATTAAACTCCTTCAACTCTACGTGATGGGTTACCGAAGTAGCGTAAACGCCACCCCCCCTCGAGTGAAGTGAAAAGACGATCTATGTCGTCTAGATGAGAGTGCTCTCCAAAGAGAGGCTCTCAGGAGCAGGTCCTTCAACTTATGTGGAGGGGCTATCGAAGTAGCATAAGCCCTAGAGAGAGGTCAGAAGACAATCTCAAGTATGTCGTCTATTGTAGAGTATTCTTCAAAGGGAGACTCCCGGGAAGCCCATGCTCCGATGAAGTCTCTCCATCAGAACGGATCGTTCCAGAAGAGCTTTACCTTGGAAGGCTAAGTATCCAGGGCTAAACTGTAGATGCTATAAGAGGTTGCCGGTTCTAACAGCAACCCAGGAGATCTGACTAGTGACGAGCCTGAACAGGACACATAGTGATCACGAGCCACAGATCAGCAAAAGTCAAGCAAGTGAGCGTTAAGTTAAAGAACGGTGAGCTATCACATGGCGAGACAACGAATGACTAGTTGTCGAACGTTAATTGGCCAACGGCGCGATTGATAGGAAGTTGGAGATCGTCTAGCTATTTAAAACAGCGATTGGTGAACTCTGCCAAATCAGCGCATTGGCGACCAACGAGCAGAGGATCGGCATGGCAATCGGCGCGCTTCCTATCGGCAAGATGACGATCAGTGAGCTGGTAATTGGTTAGCTAGCAACCGACAAGCTGGCGACTGGCAAGCTGACGATCGGAGGGCTGTAAATAGGAGAACTGGCAAACGGTAAGCTGATCTAGCTGTGAGCTAGAGATTGGTGAGCTGGGGATCCGAGAGCTGTAGGTAGGTGATCTGAGATCGGTGATCAGGGAGCTGGAGAACCACATAATGGTTCGACGATTGGCAATCAGCGAGCTGGGAATCGGCACAAGACAAGCAGTCAATCGGAGATCAGCGAATTGAAGAACGGCAATTGTAGGCAATCGGAGCGTTGATGCTCGGCGACTGACGCGCTGGCGATCGGGGTGTGAATGTGAGCGTTTAGCGCATGAAAGTGAGCGTATAGCTTGGGGTCTTCTCCGAAGTGAGAAATAGGACGAACCCAATTCCTGCCGAAGGAATCCGTCGGAGGAATCCCCCAAAGAGGGAGACAAAAGCAGGAGCAACCAACATCTGCTGCCACCATAGGCAATTCTCCTCGTAAGCAGGAAGACTGCCGAACAGCAGCCTCTGTAGACTCTCCCTCGGAAGGGGATATTCTAACACCTGAAGGAGAACTCCCGGGCAACTCTATCCTTCCCTTCAACGAGCCCTATTTCAATTTGAAGATTGACATAAGGTGTTGCTAGAGAAATGAAGCCGAAGCTTGTTTCTGGGTTCTCCTTAAGGGGTTTACCTGAACGAAGGACGGGAATGGACGAATCCAATTCCTGCCTGAGGAATACAACGAAGGGAAGACCAAACAGGTGAAGGAACTCTCCCCCGTGCATGGGATTTGAACGATGGGCAATTTGACAATCGGTGATCTGGCGATCAGTGAACAAGAATCAGCAATTGGCTCACAATGAACTGTATAAGTCATTTGCGATTGGCAATCAGCGTGAGACACGCTAGAAAACATAATCCTCATTAGGAGGATCGTCGACCTCATGAGGAGAAAGTCTCGTTTGCCTCTTGAGGAAGATTACCTTGTTTGTAATTGTAAGCATCTAGCTCATGATTGTGAGCATTTAGCTTGTTTATGTGAACGTCTACAAGGAGGAGAACGTCGAGATCGTGAAGAACTTCAATCTCGAGATTGTGAGCATTTGGCTCTTGAATGTTCTCTAGAAGAAGAGCGTCGAGATCATGATGACAATCAATCTCATGATTGTGAGCGTTAAGCTCATGAATGTGAACATCTAGGAGAGCATAAAGATCGTGAAGACCTTCAATCTCATGATCTGTGGCGATCATTGAAGTGTCGAGAACGATGTCCTGAAGGGGAGCGTCGACAAGGACGAGGAGAAGATCGGCCTCGTCCTGGCGATCGGTGAGCAGATTAAGAGCTGACTAAGGGTTAACGATTGTTTGTAGGTTCGTGATCCGCAGTAGGCGAGCATTGCCTGTGGGGAGAAGAGATGAAATTGTGGATCACTGGGTGACGAGCTCTGTAGGTGGCGAGGGGACTTGTCGTCAGCAGGAGGCCGTTGGATGGGCGAATGGCTGAGCTGACCGCGATACCGCGTAGAAGGGCCAGGAGAGGGAGAAAGGTGGACCTTGTAGACAGCTAAGGGGTCAGCTGCAGCAGCAGCAACTGGCAAAGGATCTCTTTGTACCCCACGCTAATGGAGCTGAAGCATAGCTTCTTTGAAATGGGGTACAGTCGCTCCCAGGGACGGCTACCACATCTGAAAGCGAGAATGGTTTTACAGCGGCCAGAGGAGAAGGTGCTCCTCTAGGGGAAGCAGCAAACCCTCGTACCCCGAGGTTACTAAGGAGAGATGTCAATAAAAAGACAGCAACATTACACTATAATGAAAGAACGTTTGTCCACACACACACACACACATGTATATAAATACAGTGAACCCTCGCTACTTCGCGGTTCGACCATCGCGGATTTTTTCATAACCCATGTATATACATATATCGCGGATTTTGCAGAAATATCGAAAATACCGCGATGTGACCGATGGTGCGAGATTGGAGAAAGTAAGGAAAATTGAATCGTGATTGATTTTCAATATAAATGAAACTTTGAGGAGCAACAAAGATATCATTTGTTAGAGAGATAGAGAGAGGTAAGGAATGGGAGGTAGTGAAAAGTAGCCCACAGAGAGAGAGAGAGAGAGAGAGAGAGAGAGAGGAGAGAGAGAGAGAGAGAGAGAGAGAGAGAGAGAGAGAGAGAGAGAGAGAGGGGGGGGGTTTAAATGTAATAAACAAAAAAATTTGATAGGTTATAACACATTGGTGCTTATGTAATATCAACTGTATACTGTAGACGGTTTGAATAAGTTAAGAAATGGTATAAATGATACTTTGTTAGTGTATTCGTACACACTCAAGAGCGGCAGCTAGATGACAGCTGATCTAATCACAGCCAAAAGTAATAAAAAAAAGAAGTCAACAATATTCGATTTTTAAAACAAACCCGAAATTTAAAAACAAAAGTACACGCTTTCTTAATGTGCAATTAACTATTTAAAGAGTGGCAATTTTCTAGAATAAAATGATATTTCCCAAAAAATAGTGGTTTGCTGATGAAATCGGATGCCGTATTTTTAGCTATGATTGAAATGGATGTAGACTCGGCCTAATTATTTCGTTTCGTATTTAATTGACACTAAGAAAACTAATTTTAGTTTCTTCATCTAAATGTAAGTATTGTATAACACGAAGAGAGAGAGAGAGAGAGAGAGAGAGAGAGAGAGAGAGAGAGAGAGAGAGAGAGAGAGAGAGAGAGAGAGCGAGAATCAGCTGTTGTAATCAAATGGCGTGTTTTTGTTTCGTGAGAATTTCATCGCCACGACTTTAACAACAACATACTGTACTGAACTTTACAGTATTATACAGACTACTGTAATATGATAAAGTAAAATATTTGTAATCTATTTTATATGAAATGGGGCTATTTTTTTTTTTGTTTAAAATTTACATTTACGTATGTAAAACAATCTCTCTCTCTCTCTCTCTCTCTCTCTCTCTCTCTCTCTCTCTCTCTCTCGTAGATTTTTTCCTGCTTTGCTACGTATGTATGATTTTATATAGATACGGTAAATAATATTTGTAATAACATATTTTATTTAAGCTTTTAATGTAATATCATTTTTTATCACTTTCATCATGCGCGTTAAATTCCTTAGTTTGTTTACTGAGCGTACTTTATGACGCCGTCGTTTCAGGCGGCGTCATAAAGAAAAACATTTCATTTGGAAGTCCTAAGAAAAATTAAGTAAAACATTAGCAATAACCAAATCAACATACTGTACTGAATAATCAATATAATCGATGCAGAAACTAACCTATACACAGATGTGTAAATGCGTTTGTTTCTTCATTATAATCAGAGATAAACGTAAACAAAAAATTGGTTGCCATTTTTTATCGTGCTTTTTAGCGTGTTTAGGAAACGCATGATATAAAGTCGCCCTTAATATTTTTTTGCCTGTTTTAGTTTAGGGTACGTTAGTACATGCATTAAGTGTTCTGTACATTAAAGGGTAGTTTGTTAACAGTACTACGTACAAGGGAAGGTTTTAAAAGTCTGAATATACATGTTAAATAAATAGGTAAATATGGTGTCACTACTTCGCGGATTTTCACCTATCGCGGCCGGGTCTGGAACCTATCTACCGCGATAAACGAGGGTTCACTGTATACATGTTGACCATTACTAATCCGGAACATCAGCTAACCAGCATTATTGTCTTAGTTCCCATCCGTTGGGGTTCATTAGCCAGTCCATTGCTCATCCATTCCTCTTCGTTCATAATACCTTTTAACCATTCAACTTTGGTTACATTGCAACACGACAATTTTGCCAACGAAAAAGACCGGATGACTGTTTAATCACTCAATCTGTTATTCCCTGCAATGCAGTGAATGTGACAGGTTTTTTAACAAAGGTGCTTATCTTGGTCTAAAATATGATATGAATCGTGTCTTTAGATTTACGAACTATTATGATTCAGTGTTACCTCGCCAGGAATAAAGCCATTTGGGAAGCATACACAGGGTTGAGACTTAAGGTTGTGGCACTCTTCAGTGGGGGTTGCAACCACCCACGGTGTTCAGGTAAAGGATTAAGCAGTCTAAGGGGGGGGGGGGTAAGTAGGTAAGGATAAAGGGAAAGTAAGTAGGTAAGGATACAGCAATCTAAATGGGAAAGTAAGTAGGTAAGGATACAGCAATCTAAATGGGAAAGTATGTAGGTAAGGATACAGCAATCTAAATGGGAAAGTAAGTAGGTAAGGATACAGCAGTCTAAATGGGAAAGTAAGAAGATAAGGATACAAGTTTAAAGAGGATAGTAAGTAGGTAAGGATACAGTAGTCTAAAGGGGAAACTAAGTAGGTATGGCTACAGCAGTCTAAAGGAGAAAGTAAGTAGGTAAGGATACAGCAGTTTAAAGGGGAAAGTAAGTAGGTAAGGAAACAGCCGTCTAAAGGGGAAAGTAAGTAGGTAAGGAAACAGCCGTCTAAAGGGGAAACCAAGTAGGTAAGGAAACAGCCGTCTAAAGGGGAAACCAAGTAGGTATTGATACAGCAGTCTAAAGGGGAAAGTAAGTTGTTAAAGATACAGCAGTTTAAAGGACTAAGTAGGTAGGTAGGGATACAGCAGTAAGGATACACCAGTCTAAAGGGGAAGGTAAGTAGGTAAGGATACAGCAGTTTAAAGGAGTCGCAGAGGAGGTTGGCCTTTGCCGGTAGGTAAGGATATGGCTCCTGGGTTAGGTTAGGTGGTGTTCTTGTCTTTTTTTTTTTTTTTTTTAAATGTGATTTTAAGTCATAACTTTTAAAATTTTAGCACTTTGACACCTTTTTTTGGAACCATATATTTTTCCAACTGAATATCTTGTTTATTATGTATTTTTTATCATCATTATTGCTGCAAATCACTCATTTTTGGCATCACTCGCCCCACAAAAATGACAAATTCATAGATAATTTGTATTTTTCCTAAATATACAAACCTTAGCTATTTAATAGGGGTATTACTTTCGGCGTAGCTGAAATGACGAGCCATTAATCTTTAACAAGGGTTTACTACCCACACCGCTAGTTAGAGGGGGTAGGGGAGGGTAGCTTGCTACCTCCCTCCCTCGCATACCTGTGCTTGAGCTCACTTTGCTTGGAGGTAGGACTTGAAGGGGGATAGGGCTGGCGGGCAAGTTTGGTTAAATAGCTAAGGTTTGTATAGTTAGGAAAAATACAAATTATCTACGAATTTGTCATTTGATCCGTAACTGAAATACAAACCACGCTATTTGATAGGGGTGACTCACCCATTATGAAGGGTAGACGTCCCAGCCAGTCTGGCTTTTTGGCTTTGCCAGGGGGCTCCTTATCTGAGTGTGTTAGCAGTCAAGAAATAAAGAGCCCTGCAACTCGCTAAAACCTTGCTATGCAAGGTCTGCGGCCTACGCAAGCTGTGTGTGAAGGTATGTAGAAGTGTGACTCGTCCTAGAAAGTTGTTCCGAAGTTCTTAAGATGGAAAACTTGTATACTAGGACTTTCCCAGGGTATAGGGAAGTAACAGTATTACTCTTAATACTAGGAACACAAGGAAGCATGGTTTACCTGCAGTGGTTTGAGGTTAGTTATGCAGAGAACCCAGGATGCTGCTTTCCCCAGAGAGGGGATGATGAAGAAAGAATAAGGGCCAGTCAAACCTTTTCATTCATAAGAAAGAATAAGGGCCAGTCAAACCTTTTCATTCATACAGACTAAAACCGGGTAACAATGCCCTCAACCTTCTGCTAATTATCTAAAAAGGAGCTTGAGGTTTTAAACCAGCTGTTGTGCAGCCACCACAAGACCGATAGAAAAAGTATCGAGTCTCCTGTGGGTCACGTCTTGCAGGTAGTGGGATGTGAATGTGGTCTGTCGTTTCCACATCCCAGCTTGAAGAACCTGCATCACTGAAAAATTTCTTTTGAAGACCAGGAACGTAGCCATGCCCCTGACATCATGTGCTCTGGGGCTACGTGACGGAGGAGGGTCTGGATTCAGAGCCAGGTCAATGACCTTGCGAATCCATGCCGAGATGGTATTCTTGGTGACCCTCCTCTTAGTCCTTCCTGTGCTGACAAATAGTGCTGGCACACGAGGACGGACTGCGGCTGTTCTCTTGAGATACAGTACAGCCTCAAGCTCCTCACTGGGCATAGTGTAAAAGATGGTCTGGGTCATGTTACAATGCGGAGACTAGAAATCCGGAAGGAGTCGAATCGAGGATCCACTACTCCCCGGTTCTGAGTCTAGGTAATAAACCCAGGGACGAAGCTGAACGTTACCTCTCCCCATCCCCTAGAATGGGCGATGTCATACGAGAGACCATGAAGTTCGCTGACTCGCTTGGCCGAGGCCAAAGCTAGCAGGAACACCGTCTTCCAATTTAGGTGGCGATCTGATGCCTGGCGTAATGGTTCATAGGGAGGTCTCTTAAGAGACCCGAGAACTCGAACCACATTCCATGGGGGAGGTCTCACTTCCGACCAGTTCATAACTCCGTATGAGTAGAGAAAGTTCTAGCGATGAAGAAATGTCCATTCCTTTCAGTCTGAAGGCGAGGCTTAAGGCGGGGCTAGAACGATGGCCCTCGGGCGAGGCGGGGCTAGAACGATGGCCCTCGGGGGAGGCGGGGCTAGAACGATGGCCCTCGGGGGAGGCGGGGCTAGAACGATGGCCCTCGGGGGAGGCGGGGCTAGAACGATGGCCCTCGGGGGAGGCGGGGCTAGAACGATGGCCCTCGGGGGAGGCGGGGCGAGAACGATGGCCCTCGGGGGAGGCGGGGCGAGAACGATGGCCCTCGGGGGAGGCGGGGCGAGAACGATGGCCCTCGGGGAAGGCGGGGCTAGAACGATGGCCCTCGGGGAAGGCGGGGCTAGAACGATGGCCCTCGGGCGACGCGAGGCTAGAACGATGGCCCTCGGGCGACGCGAGGCTAGAACGATGGCCCTCGGGCGAGGCGAGGCTAGAACGATGGCCCTCGGGCGAGGCGAGGCTAGAACGATGGCCCTCGGGCGAGGCGAGGCTAGAACGATGGCCCTCGGGCGAGGCGAGGCTAGAACGATGGCCCTCGGGCGAGGCGAGGCTAGAACGATGGCCCTCGGGCGAGGCGAGGCTAGAACGATGGCCCTCGAGCGAGGCGAGGCTAGAACGATGGCTCTCGGGCGAGGCGAGGCTAGGCTAGAACGATGGCTCTCGGGCGAGGCTAGGCTAGAACGATGGCCCTCGGGGGAGGCGAGACTAGGACGATGGCCCTCGGGGGAGGCGAGGCTAGAACGATGGCCCTCGGGGGAGGCGAGGCTAGAACGATGGCCCTCGGGGGAGGCGAGGCTAGAACGATGGCCCTCGGGGGAGGCGAGGCTAGAACGATGGCCCTCGGGGGAGGCGAGGCTAGAACGATGGCCCTCGGGGGAGGCGAGGCTAGAACGATGGCCCTCGGGGGAGGCGAGGCTAGAACGATGGCCCTCGGGCGAGGCGAGGCTAGAACGATGGCCCTCGGGCGAGGCGAGGCTAGAACGATGGCCCTCGGGCGAGGCGAGGCTAGAACGATGGCTCTCGGGCGAGGCTAGGCTAGGCTAGAACGATGGCTCTCGGGCGAGGCTAGGCTAGAATGATGGCCCTCGGGGGAGGCGAGACTAGGACAATGGCCCTCGGGGGAGGCGAGGCTAGGACGATGGCCCTCGGGGGAGGCGAGGCTAGAACGATGGCCCTCGGGGGAGGCGAGGCTAGAACGATGGCCCTCGGGGGAGGCGAGGCTAGAACGATGGCCCTCGGGGGAGGCGAGGCTAGAACGATGGCCCTCGGGGGAGGCGAGGCTAGAACGATGGCCCTCGGGGGAGGCGAGGCTAGAACGATGGCCCTCGGGGGAGGCGAGGCTAGAACGATGGCCCTCGGGGGAGGCGAGGCTAGAACGATGGCCCTCGGGGGAGGCTTGGCTAGAAGGATGGCCCTCGGGCTAGGCAAGGCTAGAACGATGGCCCTCGGGCGAGGCTATAAGGATGGCGCTCGGGCGAGGCTAGAAGGGTGGCGCTCGGGCGAGGCTAGAAAGATAGCGCTTGCGCGAGGGAGAATACTGAAGCTCGCGAGCGGGAGAATGATGTTGTGTGTGCGGAAAATCATGATGGGCGCGCGGGAGTGTGTTTGCGCGCCTCTGTCAAAGACTTGGGGCACGCGCGTGCAGGAGAATGTTCCCTAGCGCGCAGTAGATTCGTGATGGGCACGCGGGAGAATGTTGGCGCGCATCCCTAGGAGAAGGATGGCACGCGCGTATCCTTGTGAGTGCGCACAGAAGGCTGGTGTGCAGGTGAGCGCTGGCGCATTGGTAAGAGATGGCGCGCGGGTGATGGCAGCATGGCTGTCTCATCTACAAGCTTGCTTGCAGGGGAAAGTTGGCACGCAGGTTTAACCTGGCACGTAGGATGGCGCGCAATATGGCGCTCAGGAGAGCGTGATGTAGGGCGCGCATGCGTACGTGCAGGAGAATGTTGGCGCGCGGGAGAACGTTGGCGCGCAGGTAAGTGTTAGCGCATACTGTAAGTGGGTGCTGGCGCGTAGAAGATTCTTGGCATGTAGGTGCAGGGCGGGTGAGCGCAGGAGATCGTTGGCGCATATGCGCATGAGGGCATGCTTGGCGCGTGATGGAGCTATGCTCTTGTTGGCGCGTATGCGCATTTTGGCTCGTAAGCGCTTTAGGACGATGCCCTGTGTTAAAGCGAGCAGGATGAGCAACGCACTGTAGGGATGGGGCCTGACAAGCTACTGATGAGCGCTGGTCAGATTACATGGGCGCGTAGCGCGTGAACTGTTGGTGCGCAATATCGCGTTCAAGTGGAGCCTTGTTAGGCCCATACAAGAATGGTGACGGCAGGTCGACGTGTCCTCTAAAAGGACAACCTTCCACCGAAGTAGATCGCGAACGATCTGCAGAGAGGTCCAGGTCCAATGCAGGTGCAGTGATGGAAGATCGGTCTAGCGGCTCCTCTGCGGGGGACTGCATAGATGACGTTGAACCAAAGAGGCGCCTCCTCACCGCAGGTGAAGGAAGGCCTCTATGGCGAAGAGAAAGGCGAGCCTTCGGACGGATGAGCCCTCTCAGGGCAGTTGGATCAGCAAGCTGACCTTCAGCAGTCCTTCGAAGATGAGTCTCTGTAAGTGAACTCCCCCCAGGGAGAGAAACACTAGCAGGAGAGACTGGCGATGGACTTAGTTTCCCCCTCGTAGGATGATCAGGAACGGGGGAAACTAAGCCGTCAGCTACCATAGAGTCTGGAGTGGAGGAGGAGATGGGTGAAACCGCATTGGATACCTCTGACACTACAAAGTCGACAAGAGTCAGGGGATCAATCTCTGACGGTGACGACAGATTGCTTGACAGCAGCACCCAGGCGGATATAATCGAATAAAACCTCCTTGGAGGGCGAACCCGTAAGCCCCAAGGAGGACCAAAGCTGAAAAAGGGAAGTTAGTGACATGGCCTCCTCCAAGGGGGAGAGGTGGAGCTGCTTCCCTAGGGGAAGCAACCTCATCTCTCGAGACCCGAGGTTGGATAGAAATAATTCAGTCTACGCTACCACTCGACGGTCTCTCGAAAGAGACCGACCGAGTGGGAGTTTCGGAGGAGGTTTGGGCAACGGAAGAAGAGGCCTTGGGTTTTTTTTTTCGAAGCAATCTTCAAAGAAGAAACATCCCACTTGGACTTCTTCCGCCGTCGCGAAAACCTCTCCCGCTGGGAGGCAGACCACTCCCTACACTAACTACATTTCTTAACACTATCACACTGTTGGCCCCAACAAGAAGGACAAAGGGCGTGAGGATCAGTCTCGATTGACGACATGAACGTTCCACAGGAGCGGTCGGGAAAACCAGGGCAGGTGCGCATGATCGCAGAGGTTAACTTCACGTACACAGTAACTAGAAATAGGAAGAACAAAAAAGCGTTACTGGCTGTCAATATGACGGTGAGGATGAGAGCGGACACATCCGACCACCATCCGAGCCGAGAGCAAAGTAAGCTCAAGCACAGGTGTGTGTGGGAGGGGGGTAGCAAGCTACCCTCCCCTAACCCCCCTAACTAGCAGTGTGGGTAGTAAACCCTAGTTAGAAATTAATGGCTCATCATTTCAGCTAAGCCAAAAGTAATACCCCTATTTCACTTACAGAACAAACCGTGGTTTCTATATAAGGGGTAAAAATAATTATGGTCAGAAATGCATAAAACACAAGACAGTGGGTAGGAAAAATATTGGGTTCATGTGCAGTATTTGGCTAGATGTTAATGTATCAGGATGAATGTAGTTCGTTTGAACAGGCACAAGTTTCTTATTACATGTCAAATCAATTCAACAGAAATATAAGATACTACAATTTCTATCGAAATACATGAATCATATATTCTTCCTATGTTTTTTTGGGGTAGGGAAATGCCAAAAAAAACGAGTGACTTGCAACAATAATAATGATCTGAAATACAAAATAAACACAAGATAACCAGTTGGAAAAATATGTGGTTCATGTAAGCAACTGTAAATTAAAGTACTGTATCATAATTATCTACGATTCACTTCACATCCTTCTAATGGTTATGTTCTGGCAACCGGTAGGCCTTCATGTTGAGCTGCGCTCGGAAGCCCCGTGGGTCATTATTTTGGGGTTATCTTTTAAACTTCTAAGGTTTTTTGCTTCATAGTGGCTCGCTGTACTCGCAAAATAAACATCACAGCTCCTATGTTCTGGCAAGCGGAACATGCGGTGCTGCGCTTGCACGCCCCATTTTTGGGGGATATTTTTTACATTCACATCAGCAAAAATAACTACAGGCCTACACTGACAGAGAGCATTTTCATCATAATCCATTGCCAACATATGAAATCACACCAATTCTGAAATAGATTGTACTTCCCTCTTGGAAACATCTTTATGTGGTGGTGACAAAGCTGAAACTGAAGGGGAGGGTGAAAAAAATTGGTTGTTGTAAAACAACATCCAGGAACTTGTGAATAAATACCTGCATGCTCGTAATTGGTTGCAAAAGACAGGAAATGGTTGTCATACAAAAAACAGAATAGCTAGCAAAAGAGAGTGCAAGCAACGCATGCGCAATAATATTATTGTTATTACTACCTGCTAAGCTACAACCCTAATTGGAAAAGCAGGATGTTATAGGCCCAACCAGAAAGTAATTCACTGAGGAAAGGAAATAAGGAAAATTACAAAGGCAAATATGATACTTTAATTTCTAGCCAAATACATGAACCATATTTTTTCCTACTCGCTATCTTGTGCTCTAAGCATTTCTGACAATGATTATTGGGGCTAACTACCAACTCATGAGTTTTTGGACCCCCTTATATAAACACAATTAGGGGGGACTCCAGTGGGAAACTGAGATTTATGGATGGGGAAATGTCAAAAGAATGATTTGCAATAATAATAATGGTCAGAAATGCAAAATAAGCATAAGGTAACCAGATAGAAAAATATATGGTTCATGTAAGTGGCTGAAAACAGGCCAAAATGTGATTATTTAACACTTCTGAGATTTTTAATAGGGGACAGAACCTAATAAACCCACATAACCTAACCTAGTGGTTCCCAGGAAACAACCCCTAGCCGAGGGGACCCAGCTTCCCGGGTCACAACACTTGCCGGAGGGAACAAACTTCCTAGTACATCAGACCTTTGAGGGATAACACAATGAGCTTCTCTGAAATATGCATCATTATTTCAGTTATTTTTTTAATTTTACGAGTAACAATAGCATACACTAAACGGAGAGCACTTCCATCATGATCAATTGCCAACATAAAATGAAATGGTGATGGTGCGAAGTTGAAACTGAAGGGGGAGGAAAAAATGGCTGTTGTAGAACATCCTGGAACTCATGAAGAAGCACTTCTAAGTTGTTAATTTGTTTAAAAAAAAAAAAAAAAAAAACCCACCTGACAAACACATCATTGTAAATGCACAGAAAGCTCCCCAAACCAATCGATACAAAGCATGCGCAATAAGTCCCCGTCAGTCTCTCAGATGTAAACAATGGACAGTGAAAAACATACTTGACATTTTAATCGACGATATGCAAATTATCACGCCCCAGGCCCTATTAAACATGGACGGGTCCCTTCCCGACGGACACAGGTGGGATCCTGGGACTTGAGGGGTGTGAAAACAGGACAAAACATAATGGTAAAGTTTGACTGTATTACATTCTCATTTCGAACAGAAATTATATGTTTTCCTGTAGTAAATAATGTGATTTGACTGATTTTGACCTTCATTTCAACTGCAAACAAACAGAACAATCACTTCGACTAACTTTAAGTAGCCGAACTGGTTGCTGTTATTACGACTGAAATGGTGAAAACCGGTTAAATCACGTTAGTTTCTACAGGAAAACAAATTTTCAGTGAAAATTTTTAAATATAATGGCTCGTTATATATTTTCTGTTAAAATGTTTGAATACGACGACTTGTTCAATTTCCGAGCCACTTCACTCGTCAAGAATGTATGTACTGCGAACGCTTACATTAGAAATGTTACGCAACGTTACCAATGTTACACTGCCATTGCTAACGTTAGCAATGCTACGATAATATTAGCATGTTTATTTTAAACCATTTTACCATATACCCTTTACACTATATAAAAAGGTACAAAAGGGTACAGAACCTAACAAACCCACCTAACCTAACCTAGAAGATCCCAGGTCACAACCCCTAGCCGGGGGCAAGCCCCCGGATCCCCTTCCCAGGTCAAAACCCCTATCCAAGGCTCTACCTGCAAATATATATAATTAAAGAAATTTGTCTTAGATTAGTACTGCACTTGGGACACTGTAAACATTGGGCTATTACATTATGAGGTTTAAGAAAATTATCAACTTTGGAATTCACCGAAATACTTTCAAGTATGGATTACTGCAGACGTAACAAGTTTCTAAATCTTCCATCGTAAAATACGCAAAAGGACGTCACTTGAACTAACAAAAACCCGACTTGAACCAAGGTTTCCACGGAAAAGGGTTTGTTGGAAGGTGCGGGTTGGGAAATATTAACCGCCCTTTGCAAACTTTTCATACGTATAGGTTCGTGATTAGTTAACGGAAAAGTAACGGGGTCTGGAGAGCAAACAAGAATGAACCAGAATGGGAAACTTGTGCAGAGCAAGTATTTATGTGAAATCTGGGAGTGACAAGGTAATAACAAAATGTGTAAAAGTAATATAACCAGATAAAATGGAGTGTATGATAAATAACATTCAATGGGA
>NC_090751.1:39307715-39312715 GCF_036898095.1 Palaemon carinicauda
TAGTAAGAAATATTCCAAAAAATAGGAGAGTTTATATGAAGGAAAAATGAAATAAGGATAATTAAGACCCGTTAATTGGAAAACTGATGAAAGATTAATAAGAAACACACTAACAAATATAAAATGGTAGCAATAAGAATGAAAAAAAAATCAACAAGGATGATCATAAAATGCGCGAAAAAAAACAGCAAATTAAAACACATGTGTTTTCATGAACAAAGCTCATTTAAACCATAATATGGTGTTTAAGAAATAATTCCCCACCGAAACTGTATTAATAACCTTGATTACATGCTAATTATAGAATAACTATTCTTTAGAATCCAAAGTTCTGATAAAACTCAAGAAATCTCCCAATAAAAAGCAGAAATGGGTCTGAAGGCTAGCCTAATGGATTTGGGGAAAAATCATGGTTTGAGATATATCACAAAATTGAAATAAACAATATACCTTATTCACCACGTATGGATCAGACTTTGGTAAAACTTGTTAATTATTACATTAGAACACAAAGGTAAATACATTTCTCGAGGATACATCACCATAAATGAATTAGTTATAATTAATATTACTAATGGTAATGTTAATGGTAATGTTATTATTATTATTATCATTATTATTATTATTATTATTATTATTATTATTATTATTATTATTATTATTATTATTATTATTAACTAATTTACAACCCTAGTTGGAAAAGCTGAATACTTTAGGCCTAAGGGCTCCAATAAGGAAAAATAGCCAAGTGAGGAAAGGAAATAAGGATATAAAAAATATTTGAGATGTAATGAACAATTAACAAGATATTTTGACAACAGTAACAACATTAAAACATATTTCTTATATGTAAACTATAAAAAAATGACTTATACCACCCTGTTCAACATGAAAATATAAAAATGATAAAAATAATAATTACCAGTTTTAGTTATGTAAATTATATAAAAAAAAATGTGACAGTTTTTAATATTTGATCTTCCTATAAGTTTACTCATAATTGTAAAAAGAAAAGCTTTACCTTTTGGAACAAATCTCAGATACATCTAGTCCACACCTGCCTAACTGCAAGGGCAAGAGATACACAGAAAACGATTTGTAACTTTCTAATCTGAAAGACTCGTTTTTATTTCATTATATTTGTCATTATCTATATGTATGAGATTTTTAATTTATTTTCAAAGAAAAAGTACAATAATTTCGTTTTTGATTGCCTGAATTTTCCCATGTTCTTAAAGGTACCAATAGATGGCTTTAGTGGGGACTTTTTGAAAGTAAAATACTGGAAATATCTAGATTTGAGGAATATTTGGGGTTTTCTTCGTGACCAACTTAGCCAATAGGAACACACGATTTGGACTTAGCCAATAGGAACACACGATTTGGACTTAGCCAATAGGAACACATCATTAACGTAAACTGTCGGAAAATAGTTGTTTGCTCCTTCAATTACCTAAAAGAGCCAAAGGCCAATTCGACAACTAACATCTAAAACAGTAATTTGAATAACGTTCATTGAATTATAGCGTAGAAACGCTATGATATTAGATGATTTATAGGCTCTATCGGGTATTTCAATTACTCAAAATGATAGAAGCCTATGCAATGCACATAAACTCTTTTCTCGTAGCCGAACGCTCAAAAGGAAGGACCACTAAAATGAATTACATTATCAAATATTAAGTTTTTTACGGATATTTTCCTAAGTTTTATTACCAGAAACGAAACAAGAACATTTTCAACTTATAATATGCATAATTATAATAAAAAAGTAATGATGAAATTCACATTTTTTTTGATAATTAGTGATAAATATATTTCATAAGTTCTCATATTTCAATCCTATTCATCCAGTGTTTTTTTTTTTTTACAGAATCAAAATTTGGGGTAAAGCCTAAGGGAGTCAGACAGTTTGAAAAGATGCAATAAATGTATTAAGGGAAAGCTTTATATATATATATATATATATATATATATATATATATATATATATATATATATATGTATCTATATATATATATATATATATATATATATATATAGATATATATATATATATATATATATATATATATATATATATATATATATATATATATATATATATATATATATATATAGATATATATATGTGATGAATGAATATATTAGTGGCGTTCAAGAATCGAAGACAGCATAAACGAGACTAGTTTTTAAAACTGCTTCGTTGCAACTAATATGCTGGAGCATCTAGCCACATTTTGTTACGAGGAAAGGCGTCGCTCGAAATGGAATCGAATCTGAGGTCAACGCAGGTCACAAATCTAAATTTCTAAGGGGGCGAGTAAGCCTCACAAATTAGTCTGCTTTGAAGATCCGATGTCAATCCCGTTGCAAAAATGGACTCGTAAGCTTCGTTTTGTTGAATGAATAGATAGATGCATGGATGCATCGGTGGCATATGGGTCTTGAAGGCCAGCATGTGGTTTGAGAGGCCATCCAGTACCGAAATGCACATGTAGAGAAACGCTGTGGCTGTATTAGAGAATTATAGTCATAAGCCAATTGAACAGTAAGATGTAAGAAAGGATACAAAAAGATTTTTTTCTATTTCTGACCATCCTTTGCATTCAGATATTCCTTAACTTTACCATTCAGTACGTAGTGCTAGATATACAATTAATTCTAATAGTTTTATTTATTCATCATAAGACTTAACACTACTCTGTATTCTATAAGTTTTATTTTAGTTACTTTTTTCCTAGGGTCTTCATTGGCTTGATTGATATGTTTATGTAATATAACGTCATCAAATTCTTAACAAACGAAAGTTATGATGGTTCGATTAAATCTAATTTTCACGTGAACTCATCGAAAAGTAAAAAAAAGAACAATGTCATCAGAGAATTTACGATAAATCGTACCATTTCAGATCCATGACCCCACTCCCCCCCCCCTCCTTTTTTTTTGTCGAAAGGAATTGGAGCTGGTTCGTAAAATAAGATGGCAGTGGGAGATGACTTGAAAAATTATTATAGTCGGCCATAACCGCATCCGGTCAATCTGTTTTTGGCTGGTCTTCAAGTTATGATTCCGCGGCTCAGATTTCCCTGGCGGATTTTGCTCATTTGGGATGCTCAGATGACGGAATCATATATATTATGGGTTTATTTATTATTATAAAGAATTTTCAACCTGTTGTATATTCCGTATTGTAATTGAACTCATTCTAAGCATCTAAATTCAAAATCTTAATTATTATTATTATTATTATTATTATTATTATTATTATTATTATTATTATTATTATTATTATTATTATTATTATTATTATTAAATGCTAAGCTACAACCCTAGTTGGAAAAGCAGGATGCTATAAGCCTAGGGGCCCCAACAGGGAAAATAGCCCAGTGAGGAAAGGAAATAAGGAAAAATGAAATATTTTAAGAGATAACAAACATTCAGAATTGCATTTGAACAAAAATGCACACATGCACAAATATTCAGAAATATTGCATTATTCAAAAGGGTGGTTTCTGCTAACACTTGAAGACTAAGGAAAGATTACAAATGAATGTAGTATGAAAAGAAATTTAGTTTGAAAAATCATATTGAACAAAGTTCAATAGGGACATTTCCTCTCTCTCTCTCTCTCTCTCTCTCTCTCTCTCTCTCTCTCTCTCTCTCTCTCTCTCTCTCTCTCTCTCTCTCTCAGATATTCTTACTGTCTATAGTATGTGCCTAATTATTAAAAAGAAAATCTCCTCTTTGTCTACATTGCACTCTTGCGCAATTCAAACAAAATACTATTTAGTCACAATCCAAATTATTAATGAAGACTCCGAAATAACTCTGAAGCAAACATTCCCGTTTGTAATTATTAGAAATGAATCGGGATATCTATCATTTGTGAATCCCATCATGAGAATGATACTCATGAAACCCTCCTGGAAGGGCCCCCTTTGGCAATAGACCAATCTGTTAGATTTTAGTGGCAACCCAAAATCTGATGTGGATATCTCTAAGGGAAACCGTCCAGCGAAACAGAAGTATAAAACACGAAACCTTATTTATCGATGTTAATTATAATTTCCAGGAAGGTCGGCTCTGGGGCAATGGCCAGATTATTAGATTTTGGTTTCGTGGTCAGAATCCAAATCACGAAGCAGTGAATAAAAAGGGGTTGCAATGAATAAGGCATTTTCTCTTTGTTTTCCTTAGTTGAAATGGTAATAGACACCAATGCAAAAAAAAAAAAAAAAAAAAAAAAAAAAATAATTTCAATGCGATGTCATCGTGTCACTGAATGTTTTTGAAAGGTCATGCAATTAAAAGCTGGATTATGTGCTGAAATCATTAATGACCTGTATTATTTTGATATGCAATGGTGTTGGATTTTGATAAATAGAAATGATATTTACTCTGCTTTATTAAATACATGCACACTAAATGTATGTATTATCGCACTACAATAATTGAATTTCGATATAACGTGGGATTTATTGGTTCATCAAATGGTGATCTTTAATTTATTTCGATTAGGAATTAATTTGAAAAAATATAACTCCAAATGAATATAACTGTACCTATTTGCAAGAAAAATTCAGCCACACAATTGTTGCTGCTGCTACTATTGCTTCTGTTTGTAATCTTTATAACAAAGATATAATAACAATGTCTCGTTTTTAATACAATGTTACTTCAGTAAAAACTTAATGCTGTAAAAATGTAGCCTAATTGGTTTTGAGCATTTCTTTAAGACCGAAATATTTGGTAGGCGTTTTAATGTTTGTCTGTCTTTACATATAGAGCAGAATATTAAACTTACATCTAATCCTCAGTTTAATTCGTCGTTCTAGGCGAGGTGCAGCTTGAGAAAACAATAAAGATCAGTAAGTATTAATCAACTGTTTTTCATTTTTGTATATAAATAGAAGGATGTCTTTTTCATGAATGTATTTATTATCAAATTACTCGAAAATGTGTTTGACAAGAGTTTACCAATTAATCAATACATAGAA
>NC_090751.1:39320215-39322715 GCF_036898095.1 Palaemon carinicauda
TGCCCATTAATCAGAGAATATAATACATTTTCAAAATGGAATCTGCTCTTAGTAGCAAATATCACCCGGAAAGATAGGAGGACGAAATGATTTGGTGGAAATGCAGAGAGCATAAATCATTCTTGAAATCTCTGTATGTGTTGTGTTCATTATTATTTCCATTTTAGCTTGCAGGAGAGATCTAATTTCTTCATATTTCTATTTGAATTAATTATAAAAAGCTTTAATGATATATTCTTATTCATAAACCATTGACTTTGATACGAGTCAAGGAACCAAGGATTATTTATTTTCTTTTATTCTTGGTAACTGGAATTGTTATGCTAATGTTTGCTACAGCTGTAAATAGACCATACTTTTATTTCAAGAAGAAAATGTAAAAAATCCAAAACTCTCGGGGACCAATCTTCTCTGCAGTTTGTACAGTACATTTTCCTCCACTTATACCCCGCTTCTAAAATTACAATTTGCTCTATTTTTTTCTTAAAAATTGGTTGGCAAGTTCATTAGCGTTTGTGTTGGGCTTTTTAATTTTTTTTTTTTTTTTTTTTTTTTGCCTCGGTTTATATTACATACTTACAGGTAAACTTCTGACATAGTTTTGTCAAGAATATAGTTTGAGCTCTCTTATTTTCGCAAATCAATTATAGTGACATAATAGAATATTATAATACTTTTTTGGGCCTTTTTATCAAGATTGCAGACCAATTTGAAGGTCAATGATTTAGTTTAATAAGATTTCTCTCCGGTACTATATATGGAGCTACGTTAAGATTTTATGACTTCTCTCTGTACTTTTTCAATCTTAACTTGATATATTTGTATATTACAGTGACCCATATTAATATGAAAATTTTATTTTTCTTTGCTTTTAAAAAAATGGCTGGCTAGCCTCTTTAGTATTGATTTTTACCCAAGTATTTCTACTTAGATCAATATTCAATATGGCGGATGAAATTAAAGGACATAGCTCTGTTATCAAACTTTCATGATTAATTTGTTAATTATGTACCTTGCAGAGATTGATTGGTTTCTATAAATGTTTCATCTTTTTTCTTTTAACTCAAAGGTCAATTCAAACTTTATATTCTCAGAAAGGTACCTTCGAGTTTTTGTTCTAAAACACGAAAATAGTTTTTGCTTTGGATACCTTTTAAAGGTCATTAGGATTTTTATTTTTCATTTTTGAAACGATGAAAACTAGCACGTAAAAAAACATTAGGTGTTAATGATCATTATTTTTTATATAATGTCTAGACATCATCATCTGATCTTCCTTATATAATTTGATAAAACCACTTTGCTCCTTTATGCCTCTATAACTTTTTATTCTTAAATAACCTACTTTTTCAGTTGGCATACTAATACTGAGTATCATTAATAAGCTTTTCAACATAGCATATGCTGTAATGATTACATTCAACTCTAATTACAAATTATTTTGCAGGTTTACAAAAGTAGTATTCGTACATTATTATTATTATTATTATTATTATTATTATTATTATTATTATTATTATTATTATTATTATTATTATTATTATTATTATTATTATTATTCAGAAAAGGAATGTATGGAGTGATAGCGGCTGCGTGTCAATAATTATTTAGAAATAATTACAAAGACTCTTTTATTTACAGTCCTGATTATGATGATTACTTTTGTTAAACCTTTTTAATAGAAAAGGTTTAACAAACATAATTAACATGTTGAAGGTTTAGCAAAACATCAAAATATAAAAATAAAAGGGAAAATGCTATTTTAATTGTATCTTTGGTAGGCATTTCATTAACAGAAAGCGTTAAGAAGTTAATTGCCATAAGAAATTTTTGTTACTGGAGATGAAAAACACGAAATGAATGTAACCAAATGCGATGGAAAAGCCTAATTATCTAACTCTGTGGTGAAGTGATAATGTAATTCTCTGATTACTTTAAACCGAAGAAACAATGAAGGTTATGTAAGATTTGATACTTTCGAATATTTGTTCCAAGCATTCTTTTCACTAGCAATGTGACTTCGAAGTAACCGTAGATACTCATCGTAGTACACTATTACTATAAGTAAATATGACTGATATTTTGGGTAAAAAGGAGTATGCAAAGATTAATCCCATTGATGAAACTATACAAAAATAATTATTACAAACATCATTGAGTATTAGCTAACGGATACTATATAAAAGAATAAAGCTGCTTTTATAATATCATCATTTCATAATAGAAATAATGGTAATACTGCTTTATATAAAGACTTGGAGGAAAAAAAAAACACGCTTTTATAACAATTACGAGTCACTTTAAATACTGTGACTTATGGATCGGTAATGATGAAAGCTCATCTGTTATAATTCTTCAGAAAAAAAAGTAGTATTTAGAATGAAATTCATCAACAACAATGATACCGTGTTAATCATCAGAACAAAATTACAATCAGGTTTTAATCTATGTACTTCAGGGTGCTTGTTACAAAAAAAAAAAAAAAAAAAAAAAAAGAAAA
>NC_090751.1:39327715-39355215 GCF_036898095.1 Palaemon carinicauda
GGCAGTGTGTTCACGTGTTTCTAATCCTTTCTTTTTATATAATGCAGGAACGGGCTTGCAATTTTTGGTAGACACAGGTGCTTGCCGTTCTCTTTTGCCAAGGGAACTCTTCAGGACACGACGTAATCTGTCTAAGTCTGCCGACGTCTTCTTGGTAGCTGCCAATGGATCTGAGATACCAACCCACGGTTACGAGAACCTCACATTATCGTTTGGAAATGGCAAATTTAATTGGAAGTTTCTCGTTGCTGACGTTACATTGCCAATCCTCAGTGCAGATTTCCTCTCTCATTTCCACCTTCTGGTCAATGGCGCCCACCGATGATTGGTCAACGCAGACTCGTACTTGTCGACACCTCTTCAACTCGGCCCCTCCGACCTTGCTCTCCACATCAGCGCACCCACGGATGCCTATGCTCACCTCCTCACGTCGTACCCGGAAGTTTTCCATCCAGAACTTCGCCAAACGCCCACGGCTCCTACCAAACACGGTATTTATCACCATATCAAGACGACAGGACACCCCCATTTTCGCCAAATTCAGATGGCTGGCACCAGATCGATTGGCAGCCGCCAAACAGACGTTTGCCGAAATGGAAGAAATGGGCCTTTGCTAAAAGGCCTCCAGCCCAAGGTCGTTACCCTTACACATTGCCCTGAAGGAAGACGGCTCCCTCTGTCTGTGTGGGGATTACAGACGCCTGAACATGCAAAGAGTACCGGATCACTACCCCCTCCCAAACATCGCCGATGTGACCTCCTACCTGCACAAAGTGAAGGTTCCTCATGCTCGACCTCCTGAAGGGGTATTATCAGGTGCCTATGAACCCAGAAGACATTCCCAAGACCGCCATCACCACTCCCTTCGGTACATACACCAATTACTCCTGGTTTGGCCTTCATAATGCTGGGGCCACTTTTTACCGTCTTATGGATGGCATCTTAGGCGACCTCCCCTTCTGTGTATGTTATGTGGACGACATACTTGTGTTCTCTTCTTCAAAAGAGGAACACCTCCGTCACCTGCGCATCATGCTCGACCGCCTAAAACAAAACGGCCTTGTAGTCCGGTACGACAAGTGTACCTTTGGCGCCAACGAAGTGTTGTTCTTAGGGCACCACATCACTCCTGAAGGAGTCCATCCCCTCCCTGAGAAGGTAGCAGCCGTTCAGAACTTCCCAACGCCCTCGCAATCAAAGCTCTGCAGGAATTCTTGGTCATGATCAACTATTATCACTGTTTTCTGCCAGCCATTGCCACCACTCTTGCTTCCTCTACGCCTCCCTCAAGGGCAAGCCAAAAGACCTGAAGTGGGGTCCCATTCAAGAAGCAGCCTTCTGCAACGCAAAGAATGCCCTATCAACTGCTGCTTCTCTCACTTTTCCGTTCCATATGCTATTGGTGCAGTACTGGAACAGGTGGTCATCGGCTTGCCCCGCTTATTGACCTTCTTCAGCAGAAAACTGTCCAAGGCAGAATCGGGTTATTCTATCTTCGATCGTGAATTGCTGGCGGTGCACTTGGCTGCAAGTCACTTACGCCATTTCTTAGAAGGTACACCCTTCATCATTTGCACAGACCACATGCCTTTGGTGCATGCCTTCACTCGACAGTCTGACGCCTAGTCCGCCTGTCAACGCCGCCATCTCTCTGACGTGGCTGAATACAATTGCACCCTTCAACACGTCCCTGGGAAAATGAATACCGTTGCCGATGCCCTGTTGCCGATGCCACCATTCAACTGCGATTGGATTACAACGCCTTGGCTAAAGCCCAACAACAGGATCCAGAGTATCAAGCATGTAGGAAATCCTGCACGTCAGTACTGGTAGACCGTGACCATGGATTTCTGCTCCCATGCGCCGACAGGTGTTTGATTTCATTCACGGCCTTTCACATCCCTCGCGCCGTTCTACTGCACAGCTGCTGAAGACCAAGTTCATGTGGCACGGCATTACTAAGGATGCTAAGGAATAGGTCCGTGCCTGTACTCCTTGCCAAACTTCCAAAGTACATCGACACATGGATTCAGGAGTGGGCACCTTTCCTCAACCTCAGCGTCGTTTCGTCCACATTCACATTGAGGTTGTAGGCCTCCTACCCACATCACAAGGACAATCGTTACTTGTTTACTGTCATCGACCGCTCCACTCGCTGGCCTGAAGCCATTCCCATGGAAACTGCAACGTCCGCCTCATGTACATCTGCCTTACTCTCAGGATGGATAGCAAGATTTGGTATCCCTGAGCATATTACTTCTGACAGGGGTACCACTTTCACCTCTCAATTGTGGACATCATTAGCGAATCTCCTAGGCATCATCCTACATCAGACAACTGCCTATGTTTCGTTGAAAGGACTCCAACTGGTTTACTCAGCTTCCCTGGGTCCTGGGACTAAGGATCACTCCTAAAAACGCTCTGAACGTCTTGGCAGTTGAAATGGTGTATGGCGACTGGTTGGTCGTACCTGCTGAATTTTTTCCTTCTGCAACTTCCTCCAATGATTTCCAGCGCATACGTTACATCGTGGGAAAATTTACTCCATGCCGCCAGACTTACAAACCCCCAGCGAAGTATCACATGCCGACAGACTTACACTCTGCAATGCACGTTTATCTACGCAACTATACTAGCGAGCCACCGCTAACACCCCCTTACATGGGCCCTTACTTTGTGATCCAACGCAATCCGAAGCCTTCCTACTAAACATTCGTGGCAAAGAAGACTGGGTCTCCATTGATCATCTAAAACCTACTTATCTCCTGCCAGATGACCCGCCTACAGTTCGCCTCTCAAGATCAGGGCGCCCTATTTAACATGTACAGTACGTCACACGATCGTACATAGTAACAACATTTCTTTTTTTTTGTATGTATTATCCTTTGTATCTTCGCTCTCTCCTTGCACTGACAGTAACTTGTATCAACCTGTCTACCTATTTCTCATTGTTAACTGTTAATAGAACCGGTTGCTGGGTGGACAAGAAATAGCATGTTGTATTTTGTGACCTTCTTGCCGGGACCTAGTGTGTGTATATACTCGATGTGTCTATAATAAAGTACTCAGTTACTTTCACACCGCCTTTGAGTCACAACCTACTCTTGGTCCGTCACAGTATCAGTACAGATTGACTAAAGATCATTGGCAGTTATCAATATGATTGGATTTCTGAGTAAAGAAAATTTTAATATTGGAACATCTGTAGTTATGGAATGAATTATTCGAATCAAAGGTCTTATGAAAATATAAGAATCATCAGTTATCTCTTGAAGGAATACTAGGTTTAGGTTATTTTACCCCTCATGTTAAGACGTAACTATAGTTTATTCTTTTTTTACTGAGCAGACCTAATGTATTTGAGAAGTATTGTATTTTTGAAATGGTCTTTTATTTTCCTATATAAAGAACCCAAATTTAATCAATAGAGATATATTGCTAGTATTAATTATCCCATTACAAACAGTGAACTAATTAGTAAAACAGTTTATTAAGATACCAGCAGCTATCTTATAATCGCTTTAATGTAACAACATTAAAATAAATGTTTCCTATATAAACTATAAATACTTTAACAAAACAAGAGGAAGAGAAATGAGATAGAATAGTGTGTCCGAGTGAACTCTCAAGCAAGAGAACTCTAAGACCAAGACAATAGAAGAACATGGTACAGAGGCTATGGCACTACCCAAGACTAGAGAACAATGGTTTGATTTTACACTGTCTTTCGAATGAATCATCCAAATAAAGCTGTGATACTACAGCCAATGACGTTATAACCGTTTTCACTTCCAGTAGAATACATTTCATCATGGTAATGCAAAAATGTTCAATACTGATTAATTCACCTTGACAAATAAAAGGTGAAGGGAGTCATTGGGAGAGGGGAGGGAAAAATGAAATCTATTGTGTTTTCCTTTAACCATAATCCAAATCTGGGTTTATGAACCAGTGTACATTAAATTCAAATGATTTTGTTTTAACAATTGTATTATACTTTTGCTACTTGAAAAAGTACTCTGGGTCAGTATAGAATATTTATGATAGTTAATTTTCTGCAATATATAGTATTTTTTACTTCATAAAATCCTTTGCTAAAATTATAAAAAGAACATTCAATCATTATCATAAGGGACTTTAAAAC
This sequence comes from Palaemon carinicauda, assembly GCF_036898095.1. Lineage (NCBI taxonomy): Eukaryota > Metazoa > Arthropoda > Malacostraca > Decapoda > Palaemonidae > Palaemon > Palaemon carinicauda. The sequence goes on from NC_090751.1 coordinate 39,331,860, forward strand.
TCGAACCTTAAACAAGAGAGTTTGGGGAAGTTTTAAAGCGATTATAAAATCATATGATTTGATTCAGGGTTTAAACAAGTTGAAAACAATTTCACGGTTACTTGCTATGTTAACTCTATAAGGTAAACTTATTAATAGGTAGACACAGACGGCTAGATTAATTTCCTTCTCTAATTGTATTACATATTATGTACTGACGGATGAGCTCTCTCTCTCTCTCTCTCTCTCTCTCTCTCTCTCTCTCTCTCTCTCTCTCTCTCTCTCTCTCTCTCTCCCCAAGATAATACGGTAATCAATACTTCCGATAAATAAGATATGTTTTGCTTTGATTGCTTTACCTGTTTGCTAAGGAGATTATGCAAAAAAGTTATTGGTGGATTTTTTGCGAAAATTTTACCAAAGGTAAATTTTCTAAAAACTGATAGGTTTGACCTTTCATGGAGGCCAGATGTCGTACAGAAACCTATCCTTAAACTCTAAAAGACATACTTGGTATAATGAAATTAAAATCTTGTCTAAATAAGGGTAAGTTTCAACGGCAGGGTAGTATACATTTATATGCATTACATATAATATATGTATGTATATATAGACATATATATAAATATATGTATATATATATATATATATATATATATATATATATATATAAATATATATATATATACATACATATATGTAAATATATATATATATATATACATATATATATATATATATATATATATATATATATATATATATGTATAAATATATATATATACATATATATATATATATATATATATATATATATATATATATATGTATATATATATATTTATATATGTATATATATATATATATATATATATATATATATATATATATATATATATATATATATATATATATATACATACATATATATATATATATATATATATATATATATAAATATACATGTCCATTACATGCTAAATGATGCCGCTGATCGGATCACGGTTAAGGATGGTACAACCCATATAGGAATTAAGAATGCATTCATAATCTTTGAATTACACGAGGTACTTCCTCCGTAATTATCATGCATAATCAAGGTTTATATCAATTTTATACTTAATTTTGAATTAGTTCTGGTTGATATTTCACGCAAGTCGTTTGTCTTCTTGGGTAACTACACGAGGACACTCCTAAACTTTGGCTTAGCTTTGAGTCTGTGGACACTCTTGCTAATATGTTAATACTGTGCTGCACGTGTTCTGTTGTCGTCTTTGGTTCTCTCTCTCTCTCTCTCTCTCTCTCTCTCTCTCTCTCTCTCTCTCTCTCTCTCTCTCTCTCTCTCTCCCTCTCAATGCAAATACAGAAACAAAGACACTGTACTACAGCTGTACACATCACTAGTAAGACCCCATCTAGAATACGGAGTCCAATTCTGAGCTCCAAGTATTCAGAAGGATATAGATAGACTGGAAGCAGTATAAGCTAGGGTCACCAAACTAGATCCAATACAAAGGCAATTCGGATATAGACGGAGGATGGAACGTTTGAACTCATTTGATTTACAAACTCCACAACTAAGGGGACAATTAATAGAGGCATTCAAAATTCTAAAGTTAATAACAAATGTAGATTACAACAATCATTTCACGCTTAGCACAAATTAGTCGAGAGGTAACAGATACAAACTGGAATAGAAAAGATACACCACTCAATGTGGCAATTTCCTTACATACAAAATAGCAAATACTTGGAATAGACTTCTAGCGGATGTAGTAAACAGTAATATGGTAAATGAGTTTAAGATCAAGTTAGACAAGATCATAAGAACTCTCTAAATGCTTAAACTAAATCGCTCTACCAAAGAGCAAATGAAGTCTCCGCAGTTGGACTAAAAATTCTTTGGGACATCGACAATCCTTGTAACACACACTCTCTCTCTCTCTCTCTCTCTCTCTCTCTCTCTCTCTCTCTCTCTCTCTCTCTCTCTCTCTCTCTCTCTCTCTCTCTCAGCTAACATGACTATTATTACTTTCGACGAGGAGGGTTTATTTTTCGTCTGTTTTCTTAATTTGTCAACAAAATTAGGCAATAATATATTTTTGGACTTTTATGAATATTTTATCTATAGTAAATATCTTAACTGGCAAGAACCGAATAAATTCGGTAATGATAGCATATCAAGTTTTGACCTTTTAGTGACAACCGGGGTCCCCACAAAAAAAAAAAAAAAAAAAAAAAAAAAAAAAAAATAGAATGCATGAGAGAAAGGATTTGTATATTTCATGCAAACTTCCCTTTATATTCGATATGGATAAATAAGTCAACATGCAGAACAAAAGGAAATTTACAGGTGTCAAGTGAAACAGGAATTTCACCTTGGCTACAATTTCGGAACTATACGAGATAATTTCCAATTTAGTAAGCATTATCCAGTGCAGACCCCATGATCAAAGTAACCTCAAAGTTAATTAATGTCATGCTTTGAGGTTTAAGTTCTAATAAGCCTTTGAACTTAGTCAGGCATAATCTTTGAACTATACTAGGCATTTACTTCATGATTATTATCCATGATTGATCGAGCTTCCAATAAATTTCATATTTAGAGATTCATGGTCTAATAAGTATAACAATTTTTAATTAATATGTTACTACTAGTGTGTGCGACCGTCATAGATAACGGCTAAATATTTAAATATATATGCACACACGCACACATACAGATACATATTCAACCCTTCCCACTCTCTCCCCCTTTCCTAACTACAACCATTCTCACCCGGGTATGACTATTCTCTTTCCCCCTGTTCGATGTACCTGGGAGAGACCGAGTAGTTATACCTCTTGCTACAGAGCCAGACCAAATGTATATATATGTATATATATATATATATATATATATATATATATATATATATATATATATATATATATATATATATATATATATATATATATATATATATATATAGCCAGACACTTGCTCTTTATTGCCTATGGGGGATTACGAACGTTGCCCCCCCCCCTCTCTCTCTCTCTCTCTCTCTCTCTCTCTCTCTCTCTCTCTCTCTCTCTCTCTCTCTCTCTCTCTCTCTCATCTGTTTGTGTACATACCTATCAAGCATTATAAGTATCCTTTTACTTAAACATCTTCGTATTTAAAACCTCCAGAAAAACATAAGTACGAAGAGTAATTGACAAAATGTACTTTCAAATAATTCTGTTGCATGTGATATAAGTAGATTAGAGGCCGAGGCTATAATCTCCTCTGCTCCCCTCCCACAGCAGAAGCACGCAAATAGTAGTGGCGTCCCTCTCCAATGCACACAAGCTTATCTGCGTGTTTGAGCGAAAGCAATTTCTTTGCATACACTGTTATTCATTCTGATGCATCACTGGATCACGTGCTGTGCTTTAACATGAAACCCATTGTGGAGGTTCATTCACTTGAAGTAAAAAACGTTCGTTATTTACTTTACGCTTTTGTTTCTTGAGGGAATAGATTGGCATTCTTAAGGAAGGCGTTTCATCTTTTAGCATGAATGGAAGTGTTGCATAATTTCACGGTGCTATGGATCTTAGCTTAGATATTGTTGTTTGTTTATTCATTTCATGGCAGGAATTGGCCTTTCCTGGGAACTCAGTTTAGAAGGACATTGTTTTTTCTACCTATAACTTTAGATGATACTTAAGGCTACCTGCGAAATTCGTGTTGCATATTTGTAATCTGTGGCATTTCTTATATTTACATATATGGGATAGGAGGACACAAAATTAGCACACAGAAATAATATTGTGTAAAATAAAGAAAATGAAGATTTTTAAGGAACCAGAATAAGCAATGTCATTATGAAATATAAAATGAAAAACTCACGTATAACACAAGTTGCTTTCAATAGAAAAACAGAATCTCGACTGATCCTAAGTAGTACTTCTTTAGGTTAACATTTGATCAAGGATTTCTTAGATCCACTGGTTACTTCATATGTTACCAAGGTACAAGCACTTATGTTTCTATAAAATTAGAAATGCTATATTTTAGTTGCTCTTTGTTTTAGTCAGATATTATACACAATATCATCATAATCTTATTCCTTACAAATTAAATGATAAAAAGTAACAGTTTTTTAAACGCTTACTGATATCATCCATATAGGGAAGATATTAATGTAAGTTTGAAAATATTAGTTCTGGTTAAACATCCAAAGTATACAGAAGATCATTATTTGTTGACATAATACTCTAAATTCTAAAGATTTCATTGTATACTTGTTGCTGATATAGACTTGCATCACTAAAGACTGATTACCACACTTCCACTAATTCTTTGTTGTTCACTAAAGCTATGAGGACAAAGTTGTACCAACCGTGTGTCACACAATTGTACATAATTCCTTTTGTATATATTATGCTTGTATCTTTGCTCCTCCCTCGCACTAAAAAGAACCTGTATATTCATGTCTCCGGTTTTCCTCTGTAACATTGTCTGTCTCTCGAACATGTTATGTCCTGTTGCCTTGAGGTTTTGTATATAAAGGAGAGTGTTCCTTAATAAAGAACTCAGTTGATCGCATCCTGCCTTTGAGTTCACACCCTTCTCCCTCCTTCGTCACAAAGTATTGTCCTCACGGGATATGTGATAGAGAGAAGCTCTCATGGTGTTAAGCATTGGAAGATAACAACCACCTCTTATGCCTACAAATAATGTGGATAACAATAAAGCTATACTTGGGAGTATGTGACTCAAACCTTACATATAAGAATATATATATAAACACACACACACACATATATATATGTATATATATATAAATATATATATATATATATATATATATATATATATATATATATATATATATATATATATATATATATTACACTTATTCATATATGTATGTATGTTTGTATGTCTGTGTAGCTATGTATTACTAACACACGTGAGTTTAATAGGCGTAAATATCAAACATGAATGGCGTTTAATATCCAATTCACCACGGAGAATATATATGCTCAGGAAATTCTTTTATGACAAAAGCTTTTGGCTGTGAATGTTTCTAACCCTTGGATAATTTTTATTCTGATAGTTAGTACCATTTAGTATCTATACTGTACCCGATACGTCATTTGTAAAGGTAAGAAGAAATTTCTGGAACTCAAAGCCTGGCTGTTCAATATATGCCCGCTAATTCCAGGAGACCTTTGCGGTCACATCTTGAGAAAGACATATGAATGACGAAATCTGGTTACATAAAGCATCGTGTAGGACGGAAGTCATCCATATCTGAAAGGTCTTCTGCGGATAAGGCAAGAGAAGGAAAGCACTCATGAATACATTGCGTCACTCAATGGAAGAGGTCGCTGACAACGGGTGGTTCTAATTGCGGAGGAGGAATCAGAACTACGTAATTCCGCTTGACCTTTGACCCCTCCTCTCCCTTATATGTTTCAGTGCCATGAAGTAAACACAAGACGAGCATGATTGGCTGTCGCATTTGCACTGAATGGATATTACAGATTCTTGGAAATCAGAATGAATCGGTTCACGAACAGCTTGTACCAAGCCGGAACCCTTACGCAATTAGGTGAATAGGATCTAAATGCCGATGAATGACTAACACACAAGCTGTTAAATCATGAATGAATAGCCGAGAAGGTGGGACTCTGTGGCAACTGCGTCGTGAGATACTTATATGCGTAGACAAAAGGGTGGGGCGCGTAAAGGTTTAAAGGTCACATATGAATGACAGAATGGCAGAGGATAGGCACAGCAACAATGCCCTAGCTGGATAATGCCTTAAAGACTGACCATATATCCATTTGATTAGCGAAAAAGACCCCTCTCCACTCAAGCTAGAACTAAGCAGTGGCTGCTGATGACTCAACAGGTATACCTATAGGCCCACGGCGGCCACCCCCTCCCCGCAAAAAAAAAAAAAAAAAAAAAAAAAAAAAAAAAAAAAAAAAAAAAAAAAAAAAAAAAAAAAAAACATTTTTAGCTCACAAGGATGATGAGGTTGCAGACATTACAAGAAACTATCGAGTTTAAATGGGATTCGATCTCCCGTCCAGCAGAATGTCAAGCAGGGTCGTTTTCAATGGGCCACCACAAATGAAATACATCATTAACCAACAAAAAATATTTTGAACAAATATAGATTATTGGTGATGCCTAAATCATTCAAAATGAAAGGTCAATGACCAAAACTACATAATACGTTTGCAAATGATAGTGTGAAGTATTGATCTCTGACTAAGATACTTAATTATGAAGATTTATCGAGGATTTTTTCTACTACGAAAATATTTAATAAAATTCGTTTTCTATGTTAATCATTTTATCTACTTCATTAAATTTCATAAAGTTCTACTCATTACTGTGGAATTCTTATATCAAAAGAGCTAAATATATTCATTAATACGTGAAGCTAAATGACTTAGCATTCAAGTTAATGATGCGTGAAATATGATATAAAAAGATAATGGAATGGAGGATCTAAAATGTCAATTTGCTTCCTAATAGATTTAGGAACTTTGCTTTATTTTCTTTCCTGATTATTCTAAATTGAATTAATTTTATGGTTTCATGCTTTGATGAAAATTTAGGATAGGAAAATAGTCTCTTTAATTTCTATTCACTGAGCCATAGTTATGATTATCACATGGTATGACAGTTTGTTTATAATTTCTGCAAGATTAATTCCACTGTAGGAAAAGTATCGTCGGCGATTAATACTGTTTGATATTTCAATAGTTTATGGCCCACGGAAATTATACCATTAATAGGAGAAATATGATTATTAACATATGATTTTAATAAACAATGTCTCATAAATTTAAACAAGGTGATTTAAATAAGTTATTTACTTTATTATCTCTGCATGCTGCGGTTAAATAGCCGTATTTCTCTTATCTGCAGTCGGAGTCAGACATATTTCTAGCAAAGAGCTAGTTTCATCTATAGTCCATTTCTTTTATCGAGGCATATTTGCACCGACTCGCAGGGGTGCCCTTTTAGGTCGGAAAAGTTCTCTGATCACTGATTGGTTAGAATTATCTTGTCCAACCAATCAGCGATCAGGAAACTTTTCCCGGCTAAAAGGGCACCCCTGCGAGTCGGTGCAAACCTGCATCGCTAAAAGAAATGGACTATAATTAATTGACCTATTTACTCTTCAAACATCAGTCTATGAGAATATTGTCTTCAAAATAATGTCCGAATTCAACGTACCAATGTTATATGAAACGATTCTTTTACCGCAACTTTTTCAGTTTCACTGCAGAAAGTATACTGGAAATTTAGCCCTTGTAGAAATTAAAAGTATTGCTTGGCTTTTGATTCGTCGAAATAACCTGGGGTACTATAGATGCTACTTCGTGATATGACTACATTGGTACTCGCATATATATATATATATATATATATATATATATATATATATATATATATATATATAGATATAAATATATGTATATATATATATATATATATATATATATATATATATATATATATATATATATATATATATATATATATATATATATCTACAAATATAATCCCATGCCGACATGATGGGAAAAAGAAAGATATTTAAATTAAATATTGAAAGAAATGTATGCTTCCACAAGGTTATCAAGCTTCTTAAAGGTTTAATATCTGACTAAATTACTCGCGTTGTATTTCCTTTGTGTTGGCAACCTTTCTTCTCACTTATATGCATTTCCGTCCCTGATTCCCTCTTTATCTATTGAAATGTTTCAATACCAGAAAACATATAGAAATCTTGTACTCCTATTAATTATTAATCTTTTGCTCCGCAAACGTCCGTAAGTTTATCTTCAAGGTTTATCGGGTAACTGGAATGTGATTGATTTGGCCGTTGCTCATCTTTAGCAAGGTGAATCTGGTTGATGTTTTGTTATAAGATCGCTGTTGCTAAATTTCCTGTCATATCGTTGTTTGTCAGGATACTCCAATAATTTACGTTACGTTTTATTAAAAAAAAAAAAAAAAATAAATAAAAAAAAAATTATTGATTCTTTTTATTTATATAGTCAATATAAATCAACTTTTAATGCTTGTTGGAAAATCAGAATATAAAAAGTTAAAGGCTTTTGACAGGATAAGCAATACAAAAATGTTTGCTTCATTAGATTCTGAAGTTCCAACAATTCAGCTGTTTCATTAGAAAGATATCTTGTGATTTAGTTATAGCCAGAAATAAGTACTTAATAAAGACAGAATGAACTACATACATAGAACTGCGTGTGAAAAATGACACAGTCTAGGAAAATCTAAAAACAAAGGACGGTCTGAAGTATGAAAAATCCTACTTATGTTATACACTGAGCTAATTGAAAGACTGTGCCACAGATTAATATCCAGGCCATCAACAAGGATTTATTGGACAGCAAGATAAAACAGAAAAGAAGAAACACAAAATCAAACCATTGTTTTCTAGTCTTGGGTAGTGCCATAACCTCTGTACCATGGTCATCCACTGCCTTGGTTTAGAGTTCTCTTGCTTGAGGGTACACTCGAGCACACTCTTCTCTCTTATTTCTTTTCCTATTTTTTTGTTAAAGTTTTTATAGTTTATATAGGAGATATTTATTTTAATGTTATTATGCTTCCTGAAATATTTTATATTCCTTTTTTCCTTTCCTCACTGAGCTATTTTCCCTGTTGGGGCCTCTGGGCTTATAGCATCCTGCTTTTCCAACTAGGGTTGTAGCTTAGCAAGTAATAATAATAATAATAATAATAATAATAATAATAATAATAAAACAACAAAGTTTAATCCTGGTACCCTTGCGCAAGTAACAGGTAACCAGGGCGTTATTTACAACAACGGCCGAAGCACACCTCTCTGATCGATAATGAGTCGTATCCCGGTAACCAAGATTATATCAATACCGATATTGAGGGCATCTGTACGACTATATACGAAATTGATTAATATGGTACATGTATAGAATTATTCAATTTTCTTCAATAATATAAGATGACTACAAACACTTAATAGATAACACATAAAACAAATCAATAAATAAATCAATGAATAGTTTGATAAATAACATACCTTCATTCCAGGGGGGAATTCGCCAGGATCACACGTTAGCCATCTAGAAATAGATAAAAAAAAGATTTAGACATGTCTAGAATGAGAGAGAAAACAGTAAATTTAGTAACTTCTAATGTTCTAGGAAGATCAACATTGAAATTTCGATGACTGATGTTAAGAATTAGATATTAGAGAATATATTTAAGAGTGCATATCTGCATAAAGGAAAATAATCTAACAAGGCTTGGCTACCTGTTGAGGATGAGAGCTACAGACATTTATTTAGGTAATCAGAGAGGGTTCATGATAATCAATCTTATATTAAATTTTCTTATCAACGTTTTTGTGAAGAACTATGTCATATATGCAAACATGTAAACAATTACGAATGTAGACACACAAGCGTACTTACACACACGCATATATATATATATATATATATATATATATATATATATATATATATATATATATATATATATATATAGATATATATACAGTATATCTATATAGATATATATATATATATATATATATATATATATATATATATATATATATATATATATAGATATATATACAGTATATCTATATATATATATATATATATATATATATATATATATATATATATATATATATATATATATATGTGTGTGTGTGTGTGTGTGTGTGTGTGTGATTGTATACATGTTATATATAGTTCAAATGTGCGGCTATTATTTGTCTGTGAAATTGGCTCAGGTGTAACCCGTTTGATTTACAGTAAACATTTCGGGATAAGGTTACCAATATAATGCCCGTTGACATATAACCCGTTTTATCTGGCTGAATAATTATGATCTAAAACATTATTTTGCAACAATGTAAGTGGAATAAAAAACTGCGCTATAATTATATTTGCTGAATTTCATTAATTATCGATGGTCAAAGTATAATGCTGCATCACAGACGTATTTCACTATTATAGCCAGAAAGGATTACGAACTAATTCATCGATCAATCATAGCCTGACAAAAAAAACTTGTTATGCATGGAAATTAATCTTAAATGGAAAATAACTCCGTTAAAAAGTATTTTAAAGTGAGGCCGGAAAAATTAATCTCCAAGCGCAAGTAAATTAATCTTGCGAGCACCAAAATCTCTTTCCCAACATCATTAAGGGAAACTATCCAAAGAAGCTCTGCTTTTCAACAACAATAACAACTGCTGATGACGAAACTTTGGCCGCGAGTCCACAGTAAGTCTCGTTATTCCTAATTATAATAATTATTCCTAACTTGGCGTTTATGGATTGCCTCTCACGACTCAGCACAGATCCACGACGCCTGGATTGTGGAAGGTTAATGCTCGTGAAGGGAATAATTCAACGCGAGTTACACCAGTGATTTCATGAATGAATGAATGAAAGAGAAATCAGTGTTAGATCCCGTTACAGTAACGCATACGATATTCCGGTCACTATGACGTAAATATGTCGTCGTTTTGCCATGAACGAGCTGATGTATAGGATTTTTTATTCAATGATAAAGTAAGCAGGATACAAGCAACGACTAAGAAAACATCATTGTAAGATTTGATTGTGAAATTCGTATATATGAACACAATAAAAATAGGATATATATATGTATATATATATATATATATATATATATATATATATATATATATATATATATATATATATATATATATATATAACGTATATATATATATATACATATATATATATATATATATATATATATATATATATATATACTTTATATATATATATATATATATATATATATATATATATATATATATATATATATATATATACACACACATATATATATACATCTGTGTGTGTTTGTGTAAGTATCATATTGCTATAGTACTGTTATTAAAGTTTTAGACATTTTGAATTTACATCATCAATAATATTAATGATATTTTCATGATTACAATTATTATCATCAATATCGTGTCATCATACCTGATTTTTGTTATTGTGTATTTTACTTATGAAATTAGTTTTTCAATGTTGACATTAAGGTCTTATAAGATTCTTTTAAATAGATTATATAGATATAACACCTCAATTGCTATACAGTATAATAGACATACCCTGCCACTTAACATAAAGGCTCTTCTTATCCGTATTGAGCTATCAAGATAAGGTAAAAAAATACGTAGATCAAGTTAAAGAATCCGTTACAAAATCGTATTTTACGAAATGGAAATGAAATACCCAGGGCAATGTATGACAAATTTCCTTACTTTTTCTGTGACTTGCCAATTCCCGAACCATCACACAGATCCAGAACCAATTAAGAGACAAAGAAAAGGTCGAACAGAATTCCTTTTGACCACACGAGCCCCGGAGGATGGAAACTTCTCATTCGACGCCGAAATGATCCGCCCTTACGTTACTTCTGAAGCCAAGTGCGCAACGAACTTGTAAAACCGGCCCTGGCAACATCACAAGGAACGTAATTGATTCGGAATATCATCAAAACAAGCCTTGTTGAAAACAGAGAGAGAGAGAGAGAGAGAGAGAGAGAGAGAGAGAGAGAGAGAGAGAGAGAGAGAGAGAGTAATTCATGAAAACAAATGAGAATCACCTGGGAGTCATTAAGTCTTTCCTGGTTTCTGTTCAGAGCTGCTTCTGTGTAATAAATCCGCTTTCGCCAGAGGCAAGGCTCTTCCGAGGGAAGAAGATATTCCATAGGAAGATGGGGGTGGGGGAGGGGGTTGGTTACTGTAGGGAGAGCTTTGAAAGGGTATACAAAGGGGGTGGGAGTAGATGGGCGTCCATTCTCCATCCCTATTAGTTTATTATTATTATCTTGTTTGGGTGGAAACGGCTCCCTCGCTCTGTGGAAGATATTCATAGAATAATTGATGACATGTCGTTGATCGATTAGGTGTTCATGCGGCTGATAAACTAATATTGATGCAGTGGGTTATAGTCTTCTGTTAAAATATCTTATTGATAGCAAATGACATTGATTCTCTATGGGCTGAAATTGCTCCCATCTACCGAGAGATATAATTAACAAGGCGAAATTTAACTTAATTTGATAAATTAAAACAAAATATATCGATGTCATTATACAAAATGTAAAGTGGTTAGGATTTGAAGTTGGCAGTATCGTACAAATATATTAAAAAGGCTTCTAAAAAACGAAAAAATTCTCTAGTTAGAAAGAAAACAGATCCTGTGGGATATAGTTGCATTAGTTTCCTTAGTTTATCCCACGCGACTACGGTTTATCATAATCTAATATGGTTATTACTAGTGTTTTTGTGTTGTTTTACTTCCAGATTATTTGAACATAAAAAAAAGGAGATCGATTTCCATCCGAGAATGAATATAACATTTCTTGCTCATAAGAAAGTGTGGGACTTAATTTCAGACAGACATATTCATGCATGTTTAATTGTTTATTCCAATAGATTGGTTAACTATAGGATATTAAAGTTTAACTTCCACTGTTACTGACTCCGTTTTAGCCCCTCATGAATTGCTGTTGAAATACATAGAAACTTGTTTGTCCTCTGGCCGACGGCTGAGAAAGACGAAGGGAATTTGTAAGCTGTACCCACGGTCCAGAGACGGGGAAGCGTGACGTCACAGTATGGGTGAATCACAGCTTAAGCTTTTCGTTGGCTGACCTGTCTATATAGACCTTGGCTGTACCAGAAGTGTTTCATACACGCTGGTACACAGTAACGTCGTTTCTCACCAATTGTACGAGGTGGCTGTTAGATATAAACAGCGAGGCGAGATGAATGCAAGTGAACTTTATTCACGATAACGAGCTTGAATACAGATAGTCCAGAGCTAGAAGGAAATAAATTTTAAACAGAATAAAATATACGAGGGCAGGCTTGAACAGGTTTCTATTAACAGTACGGGAAGAGCGAGAGAAAACAAAAACAATAACGTTACAGTGTACGAGGGTGTATGCAATACGTGGGGTACAATGTCCACCTGAATATGGAGAGAACCGAAATGTGAAAGAATCGAGAGACAGGAATTGTAACAAATGTCCATTTGTAATACTGCCCACTGTCACCTACATTCATTTGCTTGGTTTAATCTCTCTCTCTCTCTCTCTCTCTCTCTCTCTCTCTCTCTCTCTCTCTCTCTCTCTCTCTCTCTCTCTCTATCGTTCATTATTTCGGCAAATGGGGATTGTCCCTTCGCATATTAAGAAAAGAGGCATTGATTCTAAATCTCTATTTAGGAAAGTTCAAAGAAATGTAATTTACGGAAAAATTACTTTGTGAGATTAAATCTAATATATGAAAATGCAGAATTGCAGATTGGGAAGAAAAGAAAAGAAAAACACTGACTACATTAATGCGGTGTTAACTGACTAAATACCGTTTTAAAGATTAATCAAACATTATGGGCCCAAAAATATAGAAATTTTACTTAGTACTAAATAAAATGTAATTTTTTTTTTAACTATTTAGTCTACATAAAAATTGGTTTCTTGTTTTGTGTTTATTAAACTACATCACCTGCTAAGTCATTGTTTTCGCTATGTTAGAAATTCCATTAAGAAAAAATAACTTAATCGTGTTCAGTCTGCTTTTTGTACCTATATCTATTACAGGTGTTTAGGGACATAAAATTACTATGATATGCTCTCAAGTATATAATATTTTTTCTTCTAAATTTAAAAAGAAAAAAAAAAAAAACACGTGTTTGTACGTGAATTGAATGGGCTTACATCCGTTGGAATACTGCTATCTCTTATCAAAATTTGCTTGGAGATTTTTTTTTTTTTTTTTTTAGTACTCTTCTTGTTCGTGAAGCCGTATTATAAACAATGCATACTGCATTGCTGTTTACGTAAACACAAATTGGATAACATACCCAAGTATATGAATCTTAATCAAACTGAACCATTGAATGAAAAGCCCCTCTAGATCATACCAATAAAATGTTGAAGAACTTTTTTTTCTATACATATTTTTCCATTAGATTTTTACACATATTTCTTTTCACGAGAAACTTTCAAAACAATGCAATAACTCTCCATTGCTTAGGAAAGTACAGGTATAAAGAAATTGTTATCTATGAGAAGCTTGTACTGGAAAGGCTAAGCAATGAATTATTGTTCAGCAATGATATATGGAATGCTATGGGTTAAATTTCAGATGTGAAAAAGGTTAAGAATGATTTTAATATCAAAGATTTACAATTAGATATTTGTTCAAAATAACGTGGTTACTGAAAATTGTGTATCTACATGAGAAAATAATTTAGCTCTTTAAATCCCCTATATAGTATTCGTTTTGAAATTTCAAACAAGTGATCATAAACCTGATTAAGAATATAATATTGGATAGTGATTTAGCATCACTGATAATACCTTTCCGTCTGAGTTTTATTTCCCCAAAGGTCACTCGCATGTAAAACTTCTACCGTAAAACAAACAAGCGTTTCCTTGAATGCCTATAATCATTTTGTATAAAAGGAATTTACCTATAAGAAGTTGATATTATCAATAACAAGAGATAAACAAGAGTCCATATATATAATCCTCAAACGTATTCGAAGACTTCTAGTCAACAGTTTTATACCGGATATGTAAATTAAGAGTTCACGGTGTTTATTTTCTGATTTAAATGTCTCGAACCAAATATGAAAAATTTTCATCAGTGATGAATTTTCAGCAACTGGCAAGAGTGAGCTCAATAGTATGTTGCTGAAGAATCATCATGATTCAATAAACAAATACGTCTAAAGAAAACTATTTCCTAATTAGCATTGCATATGTGTGTGTGTATCTGAGAGAGAGAGAGAGAGAGAGAGAGAGAGAGAGAGAGAGAGAGAGAGAGAGAGAGAGAGAGAGAATAAGTTATCTGGTGCCTTAACTTCTAAAGTCTCAGACAACGCTGATAAATACATAGTTATATAGATATTAAGATAAATAAACACACACACGTATATGTATGTATGAATGTATGTATATATATATATATATATATATATATATATATATATATATATATATACATATATATATACACACACACACACACACACATATATATATATATATATATATATATATATATATATATATATATATATATATATATATATATATATATATACAAAGATTAACACTTGTTATGTTGATTAAGAAGAGAGTGACAGAGTGCAATAATCCGTATGAGAGAATCTTCCAAACTTACGTTTACATCGTAAGAAATGGAAGAAAAGGTCCCAGACCCACATTCTACGAGGCCACACGTTTTCAAAATGTTTCAGAAGGGGAAATGATTTTACCATTGTCATGGAAATTTATGTGGAAGGTCCAAAGGTATAATTCACCGTGTTTTACGAACTTTCTTTTCTCTCTCGGTAATCTGAGGTTATCTAAGTATTCGTAGTAATTTTAAAGCGGCTGTTGTCTTTTTAATAATTTTGCTTGTAAGAGTAGGCCTACTTCGTTGGAAATTATTTTCAAATAGCTTGAAACCTTCATGATGGGAGTTTAAGAAAATTTATATATATATATATATATATATATATATATATATATATATATATATATATATATATATATATTTATATATATATATATATATATATATATTACATATATATATATATAATTACATATATATGCATATATACAGTATATATATATATATATATATATATATATATATATATATATATATATATATATATATATATACAATATATATATATATATATATATATATATATATATATATATATATATACAAGATATATATATATATATATATATATATATATATATATATATATGTACAGTATATATATATATATATATATATATATATATATATATATATATATATATATATATATATATATATATATATATTGGGCGCCAGAAAAAAATACAAACAGAGCGAATCCCCGACCTTTATTTAAAAATGATTTCATAAAAATATATTTTCTATAATTTTTTAAATTTTCCTACTTTGGCGAAAGGAGTTATTTAAGTACATACACGGAAATAAGTAATTTGGCACCATACTGTCCAGCGAGTCTTAAATCGAAGTTGGTATCCTGATCAAAACAGCAAATTCAAATATTAAGAACAAACGCCTGAGCAATTAATGCTAAGATAAATTGGTGAGCTCATGTGAGTTTTTCATATTTCATTCAATGAATCGAATGTATCGAAAATAATAACTATTTCTAAACTCTTAAAGACGACACAATTAGTACGATAAAAGTAAAACAAATATTGTTCTCAAAGGAAGGCTGAATGATTTATCAATTGATGTGAATTGGCTTTAAAGCAGCTATAGTAATTGAAGCCGTATTGTACGTGTGTGTGCGTGTATGTGTGTGTGTATGCAAGTTCCATTACACATAAATGCCAATTTTTAAAAATAACCCTTCTTTCGAGGTTAAATAATTTTATGTAAAGAACACATTTTCTCATAGAAGTTTCTCTCTCTCTCTCTCTCTCTCTCTCTCTCTCTCTCTCTCTCTCTCTCTCTCTCTCTCTCTCGACTATGTCTTTACCATCCCTTAAAATCATCACTTGTGTGAAGAAGCGAATCTTAATACAGAGATTAATCTAAATCGACTTCCTAATTAAAAAACAGAGCTTAACAAATATCTGACATTATATCATTTGCCTCTAATTGATGGACTACTGAAATAAAAAAAAAGGAAAAAAAAAAGAAAATATAGCAAACTTAATAAAAACTATTCTTGTTTCAAGTGTCCCTTTGCTTGAATATCTTTTCAGCTAAGGAAAATACTTTGTAGCAACTTTGTTGTTATAGTTGCTCGGATTTATGTTCCTTTAATTGAAGAATTCGGTCGAAATCAAAGGATTGGTCTGTTAACGACATTCTTGAGATCCGAAAAGAAAGTCGGGAAATCAGAAGAAAGTGATTCACTAAAGAAAGTCTTTTTTTCTTGAATTAAGTTTCCATTGGAACTTTAATCACTTCCTTTATTTCATATTTCTTATAGCAAAGGTCAACTTAAATTTCAAGCAATTAAAGAAACCACAGGGATAATCATAATATTTTTTTTTTTGCCTGATAATTGGAAGTTTTAAAATACACAGAAGCAGTACAAGCAAAGACTCTTGATTAGAATTTCTTATTTCCAATATTAGTTTTCTTGGCATTTATGCTTTCAAGAGGAGAAACATATGATTTCGTATTATCTTCTATTCATTTGAACTGCCTTATCTATATACAATATACTTTCGGTTTACTGACCTTCTTTTTGGCTTACATAAAGCCTTACTACTTCAATAACATTTATAGAAATTTGAGGCCTTTGTTCCAGTTTTAAAGAATTATTTAATTTTTCTAGAGAAAGAACAAAGTAAGAGATCATACGCAGATGTTTCAAGTAATTTTGAATATTTGTGAGTGAATGAGAAAAAAAAAAAAAAGATTTGTACGGTGTAATGATTAAGCAATTCCAGCATACAATGGAAAATTTCTTTTCAAGAGTATCGTAAAAATATCATGATATAAATATATATACCTATATATATATATACCTATATATATATATATATATATATATATATATATATATATATATATATATATATATATATATATATTTTATGTATGTATATATGTTTATATATATATGTATCTATATATATATATATATATATATATATATATATATATATATATATATATGTATATATATTTATACACAGACACACACATATATATGTATGTATGTATGTATATATATATATATATATATATATATATATATATATATATATATATATATATATATATGTATGCGTATATGTATATATTCATATACTTATATATGCATATATATCTATATCTATATCTATATCTATCTATATATATATATATATATATATATATATATATATATATATATATATACATATATGTATGTGTATATGTATATATTCATATACTTACATATGCATATATATCTATATCTATATATATTCTATATATCCCTTTATCTATATCTATCTATCTATCTATATATATATATATATATATATATATATATATATATATATATATATATATATATATATATATATAAATTTATGTATATATACATGCACATATTGGTTGTTGAAGTTAAGTCGTTTCCATAGTGAAAGATAAATATTCATAATTTATCGAAATTAATACTAGCATGATGAAGTAAAATAAAAGATAATAATGTAACTCTCCCATTTCCTCTTTACTAAACAGCTTAGGTGCACAAACTGCATGTCAGCAATAATTTCCTATTAGCATTCATTGTGCATTTAGCCTGGAAATCCCTTTTCCATTTTTCTTTCTAACCATTGGGCAGCAAATATATGCGGCGCTGGAAATAGAAATGGGCTAGTTCATTGTTCTCTTGCAAACTTTCCCAACCGAGCAACGAGGGAGGGGAAATTTTAGGGTATTTTATATATATAAAATATACTTTTTGATTTTTTGTTTTATTATTTTATTTTCCCTGCTGGAGCCCTTGGGATTATAGCATCCTGCATGCTCTTCTAACTAGTGTTGTAGCTTAGCAAGTAATGTTGATAATAATAGTAATAACAATAATGATAATAATAATAATAATGAAAATAATAATAATAATAATAATAATAATAATAATAATAATAATAAAGATGAAATATAATGTGTTAATACAAATATAACGTTTTCACTTCATCATTATGGAGGTAGATTTTGTCTAGTTGAAGATTGTACAATTATTTATCAATTATCAGATAAGTGATTGGAAAATGAAAAGAAGACATTATTAGGAATAGCTTGAAAATATTGTGCATTAATTGTTTTAGTTTAATATTATAAAGATCACAGAATTTTTTAAACTATAAACTTCTTGATTTTGTAAATGACATATCTCTGAACAGGTTACAAAAGCTAATGCAAGCAACGCATGCGCAGAGAACTCACTATCAGCCTCCCGAATGTAAGCAATGGAGTTGGAGTCTACGCCGTAAAACTCCCAGATTGTCTTATAGAAATTAAATGAAGTTGAATTTATATCTTATTTTCCTCCGATTATATATTTTATTTATAATTTTTCACAATGAATATATCATGAGTATTTCTCATAAAATGCTAGTGTCTGTTGTAGACGTCAGCGAATATAGTTGTCACATACCATTGCTTATGTAATTATAAATATTTTGTTCAGATATTTTTAGACAATATCTCAAGTTAAATATTTGGTCTCATTAGGATGTATGTAAAAGAATGTAAAAGGTACTGTTTAATACTCTCTCATAGATGCTGAAATATCATATAATCACAATGATATAAAAAATCAATTTGAAAAAAAAAAAATATTTTATCTACTGGAAACAGATAGTCAACGTTGTGTCAAAGAACATCAAACAGCCTTCAAAATATATTATGCGTCATACTAGTATGATCAGTTTTTCATGATTTTACGGTATTTTACATTTTTATGGTGAATACTTCTACAGGTGGAGCAGAATACATTACATTTGTTAATTTATCACAATCAACTTTCAAAAATCAAAGGCGCACGAAAATTATTAATTCACTAACATACACACAAACCGGTAGAAATAATTTATATACTACTACTACTACTACTACTACTTCTACTACTTATGATGATAAAAATACTAATGATAATAATAATAATAATAATAATAATAATAATAATAATAATACTTGTAATAATAATAATAATGATAATAATAATAATAATATTCAGTGATTCTCGTAATACGTACATACATACATATGTGCATATATATATATATATATATATATATATATATATATATATATATATATATATATATATATATATATATATGTATATATATATATATATATATATATATATATATATATATATATATATATATATATATATACATATCTGTATATATCTATGTGAGTGTGTCTATACCGTGTTATACCGTTATATATACATACTGTATATACTATATATATATATATATATATATATATATATATATATATATATATATATATATATACATATATATATATATATATATATATATATATATATATATATATATATATATATATGTATATATATATATATATATTCATAAATACAGTATATGATTTACATTTTCAACATCACATAATCATGAAAGTTTGCTTGTTTAACGGTGATACGATGCCAATAGCATAAATTCTATTTACATGCAAACAAAATTTTGTACTTTACATCACAGTTTTACGACATTCAGTAACGATATAAATGGAGTACAATGAAGAGGGAAACTCCTCTACAGTTACCATTCTATCCTACTGTGAATATTCCAGCATAGAAAAGATAAGCCTAAACATCCAAGTACCAATTTGAAGCTATATCTCCTGTCTTCTCCAATTAAGAGGGAATTTGATCAAAGAATATGTAACAACTGCATTTCGTCTCGTTGGATCCGTCAAAGCAAAAACGGCCGCAAAAATACAGTTTTCAATTTATGGATGAGAGTTGGGGAGGGAGACAAGCCTCACTCGGATAGGTAACACTTTTCCCTCTCCCACGGGATGAATAAAAGAAAGGGGAATTGAATGTGAGTCACTGACTACTCGAATTTACACTTGCAGCTTTTGACAGAGAGAGAGAGAGAGAGAGAGAGAGAGAGAGAGAGAGAGAGAGAGAGAGAGAGAGAGAGAGAGAGAGAGAGAGAGAGAGAGAGAGTCATTCAGTGTGGGTAGATATGTTTTTGTGAAATATAAAATGAAAGTGCAATTAAGGGATGCTGCTTTATTGTGTAATTAATGAAGACGAAAAAAAAAACGTATGAATAGAGCAAAGAGAAATAACAAGAAATTTTAAAATTCTTTTAAATCCTAAAGAAAATAAGCCATGCAACGACAGAGGAAAGATATAAAAAGGAAGAAATGGCATTCTGACAATTACTAAGAATCAGTTTGGCTTTGGATGAGAATATTCACTTCGATAACAGTAAAGATAAAAGTGACATCAACAGTGAAAATTTCCAAATGTTAAATACTTTATAAAAACTATAGTTTAGCAGCAGGAGCAATAATATACAAAGCTTACTAAAAAAAAAAAAAAAAAAAAAAAAAAAAAAAAAAAAAAAAACACGCTTTGTCCTTTCATTATCTGTCGGTGTTCCTTAAATAACATTAGAAAAACCGAAATTTGGAAAATTCAGAATCATTCAAAAGCAAAAACACAAAAATAAGCAATCTGTGAAACCTGATCCCCCTCAGTGACTAACAACAGTTAGGTTTTAATCAAAGTCTTATCAGATCTCGGTTTTCAATTTACGAGAATGATGACGTAAGTGCAAAGTGATGAGTATTACGGATAACTGGGAGATGAGAAAACATCCCTGATTGAAATGATGATAAATATTTTTTTTGGTAATTCAGTTTTTTAACATTAATTATTATGTTTATCGATTCATTCTTTGCTTGCTTTATGATAAACGATTAGTAATAATCATGTAGTTGATGAAGTGTGATTTCATAACTATAACATGAAAAATTAAACTATCGTTTTGGTAAGATTAGGAGACACGTGGGAAATGGAAAATTATAATCATACAAATAAACCATCATTCAGTATGACAGACTAAAAAAAAAAAAAAAAAAAAAAATATAGAGGATCAACTGGGAGAGGACAGATTTATATTCAGTGAGCAGAGAGATGTTTGTAAAGGGCCCCATTTGATATAGCCCTGAGCATATGGCCTAGCATATGAACTATAATTTTTAGAATTCCCTCAATGGATAAACTATTTCTGAAATAATGCAAGTAAAATGTAGATGCGTGTACGTTGATGATAATTATTTGTAATAATAAAAAGTTCAAAGTAGTTGGTTGTTAAGCTAAAATATAAAGGGACTAACAATATAAAGTGGTGGGAATTAATATGACTTATGCTACTTTTTGATATTTTATCCTTCGGTTCACTAGGCTTTTTGATATCTTTACCAATGTGATTATTGTTGCTATGAAGTATAAGTAAATAACACCCACCTCCCAAAAATGTCCTGTAATCGATTTAAAAACTCATAGTAGCACTGATATATGATACGCTCCTGTTTTAATTTGGCCTACCGCCTCCATGAAATTAGATTACTACTATGTTTGTCAAATTTTGGAAATTCGAATGTTTTTGGCAAGGCGTTAAAGATACTTTAATAGTATAACTACATTACTTCATGCAAACTCTTTCAAAATTCGATCCCATGTCATTTCCTTGCATCTAATGTCCTCGCCAAGGAATTTGGCATTTTTTATTTGGCATTCCAATATTTCATGATGGGTATTTGTCTAATCTTATTTCTATTCGTATACGGTTTCTTCTGCCAGTTTCATCTTTGCCTTCGCCTGATCGTTCTTTTGTACCTTATATTTCTGCAGGATATATGGTGTTTACTGTCATTTCCAGGCTCTTTTAGGAATATTTACCTAAAGTACCTGTTGCTCTTGGGAATTCCTAATAATTCAATTCTGGACCGTACCCTAAACTCTAGGGAAAAACAGTTGAATATAGTCGATGAGTGAAAAGCAAATTATTCTTATTTTGATTGAAACGTTACTAACACTACCAAACAAAGATAAAGGGAAAAACAACCTAAACTCATTGACAAGCAGTGTTTTGAGCCCGGAAATAGCAATTTAAGGATGAACATAAGAATTGTGGTTTTCATTTTGTCCAATAGGCTTCTCTAAAGAGCCTATTCAGGTATGCGTGGTACTTTCCAGTTATCATATTTAGCACTTTTGTGTTGATACTTTTGTACTTTTATTTCAAACAGAGATCACTATACATTCCATCTTCTCCGTCCTTTGCTATGAATGGAATATTTGAAGTATAATTTTGCTTGTATTTTGATACTTTTTTTCTGGTAGAAAAAAATCCATTAGGTCTAAATACCTGTATTTACTGATAGCAAGCAACTTTTAGGTCTAAATACCTTTGTTAACTAATATTAAGAAACTTACAGGTGTAATTACCTCTGTTTACTGGTAGTAAGAAACTTTTAGGGCTCACAATCTATGATATATTGATCAATAACTAAGAAAAGTTCCAGTAACCAATAATATCATGATAATGGCTGAAGGAATAAATCATATTCCAAATGTCCCAAACCTCCTTTGTTCTCGATAATGCAGTCATTGATCTTTCCAATAATTGGGTATTATTGGATATGCAAAAGACAATCGACTCGCAGAAACTCCTGTCATATGGTTGATGCATATTGCCTATTGTCTTACATTGCTTGTTAATCTCAGTGACATTGCGATTTAT
>NC_090751.1:39360215-39362715 GCF_036898095.1 Palaemon carinicauda
CGTGAAGAAATTTCATGTAGGGTGGTTGGAGCAGTGGATGTTAATGTTGATATTGAGATAATAGAAACATCTGTTTATAGACCTATAATTATGGATTTTACTTCACTTACATATTTCTTTACCATCAAAAGTCTTATTTAAAGAGATCACGGCACCTTCAATCGTTCTCCTTATGGTTTGTGCAAAGATAAACAAGGATGTAACATGACACTTCAGAATAAGAACACCTTCAGAACGAAACTGATAAGTAACAACCCTGGTAAAGTTTATAATGGACTAGGGCTGTATGTAATTCCATGCAAGGATTGCGAGGAATGCTACATCGGGGAGAACGGCTGCTCGTTGGACGAGAGAAAACATAAGTAGGCTATATTGCGGCTTCCAGATCTGGGAATTGCTAAAGTGCTTTAGTGACTATAGCACTTTAGTAATTCCCACTTGGGAGAAAAGCCATGAAATAGCTTTTAAAAAGGCAGAAGTTATTTACAAATGTCGGGACAGGCCAATAAGAAGAACAACTAAAGGTGATGTGATCTCTTTAAATAAGAACTTTGACGGTAACACATGATTAAATGAAGATATCATCAGTGAGGAAATATGTTAAAGAAGCAAAATCCATATATATATGCCCTGATAGGTGGTGCCTCCTCCCCTGCTCCTCCTTGACAGAAGCATCCTCCACAAATTGTTCAAATGACCAACGATGATAACTACCAAAATGTCAAGTAGAATGATGACCATCGCAACGTACCACCCGGATCTCTGAAAACTTTGGAAAGGACAAGGGCCCAACAACCTGGAACTATGCTATTATTAATTTTTAATCTGCTTTTAACTGCATGGCTATGTATTTGAAGTGTTCATATATTTGTCCTTACATTAATATCTGGCTTGTGTTTATACTCCTTTTAGTGACCAAGTCCACAGATGATGGACCCAAGATTTAAAGTTCGCTGTGTAATCTACAAAAATACACATTGTTTTATACACGTCATATATCATTGTGTAACCTCTTTAGCCTAATATGAAAGTACGAAAGTGTACTTTATTTGCACCATATACATATTCATATATCACAGGCACACATTTATACTGTATATATATGTGTATATATATGTATGTATATATATATATATATATATATATATATATATATATATATATATATATATATATATACTGTATATATATACACACACAGCTAATCACGCACAAGTGTATGAATAGGCACACACATACACACACACACACACACACATATATATATATATATATATATATATATATATATATATATATATATATATATGTATATATATACACACATATATATATGGATATAAATATATATATATATATATATATATATATATATATTTACTGTATATA
This sequence comes from Palaemon carinicauda, assembly GCF_036898095.1. Taxonomy (NCBI): domain Eukaryota; kingdom Metazoa; phylum Arthropoda; class Malacostraca; order Decapoda; family Palaemonidae; genus Palaemon; species Palaemon carinicauda. The sequence continues at coordinate 39,361,605 of NC_090751.1, forward strand.
TATATATATACTATATATATGTATATATATATGTGTGTGTGTATAGATATCATATATGTACTGTATATAGTATTTGTATTCAATATGCATATGTGTAAATGATATACTTTATGTTATATGTTTATATACCTTTTTATATACTATCTAAACTATATATCTTTCTATATACTATCTAAACTATATATATATATATATATATATATATATATATATATATATATATATATATATATATATATATATATATTATACACGAAGATATTTTAAATAATACTTCAATATATAAGGTAAGGTATAAATTTTCCTAGGCGTTGACTGATATGCTGTCAACATACCAGAATTTCCATCTTAAGTACAAAGGTAGATACCATATATTGTACAATGTTATTAACAGCCCACACATGATTTCGCATTTTACGGTAAGAACAAAAGTCATAACATAAAAGTCTATTTCAGCCTCGGTGTCACATATCTGGGCTCATACTATGTAAATGTCATAAAAGTTGATGACATTTTCATAAAACTTCCGTAACTCGAGCGAGTCTTTGCTATAACAGTATCACGTAACTTTGCTTCGAAATATGATGTCATAGAAGGGACGGTTTTTTTTTTTTTGTGAGAAAACCCTGGCAAAGCGTCTAATACATCTACTTATGATAAGTCGAAAATCTAACGTCTACCATGAACAATATTATTAATACTGAGCTTATGCACAATTATTTCATCACGTTATATTTAAAGAAGGTTATGCGTTTATGCAGGACTAAAAAAATGTAAACGCATACATACACATACATACATCCATATATATATATATATATATATATATATATATATATATATATATATATATATATATATATATATATATGCATATATATAGATACATATATATGTATATATACATATACATATACACATATACATATATATGTATGTATATATATATATATATATATATATATATATATATATATATATATATATATATATTTATATATGTATATATATCAATCTATCTATCTATATATATGTATATATATAAACATACACACACACACACACACACACACACACACATATATATATATATATATATATATATATATAT
>NC_090751.1:39365215-39367715 GCF_036898095.1 Palaemon carinicauda
TCTTCTAATGGTAATAGATGGTCTGTTTTCCTTCGCTAAAATCAGCTGATTGATCTTTGTAGACCTTATTATATGTCCAAAGTAATAATTCATATAAACTTGTACTTTTGTGACCCTTTTTTTTCTCGGATTTAATCAATCTCTTTTCTAACAAGTTATATGGGTTGAAGTTACTTACCTATGCCCTTTTCTTGACCGTAAAAAGCAGTAGTACTACTGTAAAGCAGAGAAAATTTAAGGAGGATCTGAGATCGAAGATAGAAGTACCAGAAACTAACATCCTTACTTCTGAAAGACTTTGCCTCGATACCTGCAGTCCTACACTTTTCTGTTGTGGTGTTTCATTCGATTCGATTGCTCAGGTCTACAAATTGGAAGGTATCAACGAATCCTTCATTATTATAGACCAGTGGTTCCCAAACTGGGGGGCACACCCCACTAGCGGGGCGTGAGGACGATACAAGGGGGGGGGGGGGGGCGCGTGAAGTCATCTGCTCGAAATTACTTGTTTAATAGAATAATAAAATCATTAAAAGAACAAATATCTGTCATTACATAAATGCATCCATCTCACTAAATTTGACCAGAAATTGTGCCTTATTCTCATAAGTATTTCCAAATATTATATGCCATGTTTTCAAATTATCTATTCTTTAAATTTCAACTCAATTTTGCCAATTTGCTAATGTTCTAACTTTTTTTCGGTCACTTTGAACCAAATATTTCGTTTTTAGTTACTGGAATGTACTATTATTTGCTTGAGTGGCTTTCGTTATTAAAATGTAATACAAACGGAAATCTGTTTTCCTGTACAATGCTAAGAAATAAATGTAAGAATCAATTCATATAAAAAAAAAGCGAGGAGTGGGGGCGTACGGGTCTACTGGAAGCAAAAAGGGGGCGTCAGGTTAGGTAGTTTGGGAACCACTGTTATAGACGCACATAAACGTAAGTGTCCACACACACACACACACACACACACTATATATATATATATATATATATATATATATATATATATATATATATATATATATATATATATATATATATATATATATATATATATATATATATATAACACTCACACACATATGAATGCATTATATCAGTATCCATTTATACATATGCGTGTGTGTATGAGTGTATGGTAATGTTTGTTATTGTTTGTGCAAACAATTGTAGACCTAAATTTTAACTGAATAAGATCACTTCCAAATAGTGGAAGAGTTGATAGACATATTTGATTGTTTTCATATAGTGTCAAATGTATTAATACATAATCTTAATTAATAGAAATTTATCCTTTCTTTTTTTTTTTTACAGATGTTTGGTTTTTTGGTTAAGCAGTATATTTTTATTAATATGGATTCAATTAAATCACTTTAGCTTCCAGCGCTTTTAATAAAATATAGACAGCCTTAGTTGAAGTGTCCTAAAACTCTCATATTTCAATAATACCATTTTCTTGAAAAATTGTTTTTGCAAAAACAACAAGCTTAACTGTATATAATTTTATGATACACTTCACAATTGACTCGTGCAGAATGGTCGCAAGATTTTTATCGTTCTGACTTTAGATGTAAAGGAATCTCATAGTATTGATGACAATAACAATACTTTTTCTATTTCATATGTCAGAGTAAGCTATTTGGTATTCCACTAAGGGTTTTGTTGATATAAGGAGGCTTGTACCACATTCATAATATCTATTACTTTCTTAAATTCCTCCAGTATTAGATTAAGTAAATGATATATTTCATAAACAAAAAACCGAGATTTTTTTTTTTAAAGAAATCTTGGTACAAAAATGCATATACAAAATACAAGGTCGGGGAAACATATACTGGTAAAGTTACTGTTTTTTATGTTATACTCTAAACATTTCATAAAGTTTTTCTGAGAGATTAATAATTGGAAAATGCTACACTGTAACTCACGTTGTTCTTTCTTTGAGCTAAAGCAATTTCCAGTAGTTTGGAGAGTTTCTTTTGAAGTCTAATATCAGCAAATTGAAAACTGGAGAGCTTGACTTAAAGCAACGGCAGAAGTTTTTTCAATTGTACAACTTGTGTCCCCCAAAGGAAAATCTTCGGGGAAATGTAATTTGTAACGTATCAGAATTCTATGTACCGTAACTCAAAAACATGATGTGTAAAAAGAGGGAGAGAGGCATTTACGGGATTTATTGTCATTTGATAAGGTTATATACTATGTTTTCTTGGAATTTCAACTCTCTAATATTCATGTTGTCATTTCAAAGAAAAAAATCGACACCTCAGCAAGTGAAATTTATTCATACGAGGTAAAAGAATTGTTGGGTGCTTTGACTCAACCATGTTTATAATTGGCTGTTAAGTAGATGACTTTAATATCATTCTCATTTATCTATCATTCTTTGTTCATATTCTATTTGAATTTCTTCCTAACTAAACATCTAATCCTTATTAATTCATTCACATGAAGAATTTACATTGATTAAAACTTTAAATGAGGAAAT
>NC_090751.1:39372715-39417715 GCF_036898095.1 Palaemon carinicauda
AATTTTATTAGTATTATTGCGTTGCCAATAATATTATCTGACATTTCCTCATTGAAGGAAAATTGTTTCACCAGAGTTTCATCATTCAAGGGAAATTGTGTACTTTTCTTAGCATTTCGTTGTTACGGGGAAATTATTATATTCTAAGGTAAGAAACGTCTTACTATTTCAAAGTTGATTGAATTTAATTTCTAAGGGAAATATTTTATTTTTATTTTTTTGGTATCTTGTAGTTGAAGGAGATTGACATCTAGGTATTGAGAGTTGAAAGAAAATTTTTCTTTCAAGCATGTCGTTAGATGGTCTTTTAAATTGATTTTCTCTGTATTTTCATAGTTTTAGAAAAACGTTTTCCTTGTAATTCATCGTTAAGAGGAAATTCTTTTCCTGGTATTTCAATGTTGAGGGTAAACTATTTTCTTTTTATTTTATCGGCGAAGGAAAATTATTTTCTCAGTATTTCATCACTTTTTTAGCAAATTGTTTTTCGATATCATCAATAAATGGAAATTAGTTTCTTGGTGTTTCGTCACTGAGGGAAATTTTTTTCCTAATTTTCTCAATGAAACAGAAGTTTTTATTCCCCAGTATTTCATCATTGAGAGTAAATTATCTTTTTTTTTTTTCATTTCATAGATGAAGCGGATGTTTTTTCTTAGCATTTCATCATTGAGGGTAAATCGTTTTTCATTTCATCAGTAAAAAGAAAATAATTTTTTGGTATTTTATCATGGAGGGTAAATATTTTGTGAAGGGAAACTATTTTTTTCTGGTAATTCATCTTAAATTGCAAATTGCTTATTTTATTCTATACATCACTTGCAAGAAGTACCTTGAACCATTATTTAAGATCATGATTAATGTCAGGTTTTAGAAACTATCATATCAATGAGTTGTTTTTACACTTTTGGGGACACTGGAATCTGTTCGAGCTCCCTCTTCTGCAAATAATAATTGATCCTAAAAATAATTAATTCACATTTGATGATTAATAAAATGATACATACACACATATACCCAGGCACTTCCCCCAATTTTGGGGGGTAGCCGACACCAACAATGAAACAAAACAAAAAGGGGACCTCTACAATCTACGTTCCTCCAGCCTAACCAGGGACTTTACCGAGTTCAGCTGGTACTGCTAGGGTGCCACAGCAATATAAATATTGCTGAAATAAAGAATGTTTTTGTTCCTTTCAAAATTATTATTACTCTTTTTTTTTTTTTTTTTTTTTTTTTTTTTTTTTTTTTTTTTTTTTTTTTTTTTTTTTTTACTAACTATAGAGTATTTTCTATCATGCACATCGAATAGCACAGGAGTGAAATAGCGGAAGCCCACGTACATACTTTTGCGACTCTCTGATAAACAGATCTGCCAAATTCAACCTCTATTCAGTAAATTAAGATCATGTCATACACGGATTTGGGTTACGGATTATGAAGCGCATGACCCAATACCTCTTGATTAACTGCATGAAGCTAATCACTGGTCAAATCAGCTTCTGATTAACGGCGAGTCATAAAGCCTCCTACTGAGAGAGAGAGAGAGAGAGAGAGAGAGAGAGAGAGAGAGAGAGAGAGAGAGAGAGAGAGAGAGAGAGAGAGAGAGATGGGATTCAATATGAGTTTCATTCGGCTGGAAGGGACGATTCGATACCTCAAAGTCTAATAATAATGTGATATTGTGCTGATTGGAAGATCGGAGACTGCGGCTTCGGGAAACAATTTTATTTTACTGACCATTTTATAATAAAAAATATTTACTAATATACATCGCATTGCAATTATGGTGTCTGTATGTTAGCTAAATTTATAAGATTTACCCAGTAATTATTTTTTTTTTTTTCATTCAACTCAAATAGCAATCAATTTAAGATTTAAGCATTCAGGGGAAAGTATAAATATTGTAAAAACTTGGTTATTGCCGTCATTGTCTATTTTCTGTAAACTTTATTGAAAGCCTTTCTTTCTTGAATAATATAAAGAGAAACTTTTAAAGAATGCTGATTAGACGTAACTAAGTAGAAATTGATAAATGTCTGTAAAATAACAATGGTAGTATGTAAGGGTCTCTGATATTTAATATTATATTCAGCTTATTTTCTTATTGTTGAATATAACAAATAGAAGGAAAACCTTTTTACACTTAACGTTTCTTCAAATTTGCCTTATCTTTAGATATAGTCAATAGGAAATTGCTTGACTAATGTTGGTGATGAAATTAATTTAAGATATGTGGTATTTTTGTTGGTTCACTATTCACTATTTTTTTTTTTATTTACACTCTAGATACCAAGGTTTCTAATACTTGCATTCTGCTTGGTCAAATCAACATTCATCTGCAGCTATACTCTTTCTCAAGCTTCTTACTATAGATTTTAATTGAATTTCACAATAGAAAAATCATTCTTTCTGTGGCATCGTCCATACTATAGAAATTTCTTTTTATTTCTACAAAAATTAACTAAAAAAAAAAAAAGAATACTGCTGCACAGGGTTGGTCATGTGGAGAGAATGAGGAACGATTAGTTTTTGAAAAGCATCTTACTCTGAGTTGCCGTAGGGGAGATGGATGAATATAAATAAATGACAAATATGTGTTAATTACATGGAAATTACATGGAAGATAGATCAGTGTATTTCGGCGGGTTCGACGTGTTGCTGAAACACCTTTCTGTAAGAGTATGGTACGACTAATGTTGAGAAAGTCCTTTGCATAGATGGCTCATCGAAGGGTAAGTAGTTAGGGTGTGAATATAGTAGTCCTTGGCGATTACCCATGCATCCTTTTTATTTTTCATATCCAACCACTTGTTAGCGGGAACGACTTCATCAAGAAACATGGACGGACATACAGCATCCTCGTACATAAATACAGACATACATACACACATACATAGATACATACATATATATATATATATATATATATATATATATATATATATATATATATATATATATATATATATATATATGTGTGTGTGTGTGTGTGTGTGTGTGTGTGGGTATATACACACACATACATATATATATATATATATATATATATATATATATATATATATATATATATATATATATAATATATATGTGTGTGTGTGTGTGTGTGTGTGTGTGTGTGTGTGTTAGTGTGCCTATATATGTTAATATACTAACATAATGATATGTAATATATAAGTATGTATGTGAGTATGTATGAGTGAAAGAGAAAGAGTGTGTAAGTATGCATGTTTTGTGGAGGAGCAGTAAAAATACTGCGAGATGATTAATTGTTCGCTTCTGTTAGGATTAATTTTGAGTTGAAAAGCTTAATTTCCGGGATGAAACCAGATTTCAAACTCTTCGGCATTTACTGAATGTCCTTAAATTAAAAGTATATACTCGTATATCATGAAGATGCCTTGCTCCTATTCTCAGATAATTGAAGAAATATGACTATGGTCCATTTCTTTAAGCGAGGCATATTTGCACCGACTCGCAGCGGTGCCCTTTTAGCTCGGAAAAGTTTCCTGGTCGCTGATTGGTTAGAATTATCTTATCCAACCAATCAGCGATCAGGAAACTTTTCTGAGCTAAAAGGGCACCCCTGCGAGTCGGTGCAAATATGACTCGATAAAAGAAATGGACTATAGTTTATGTTCTTTTTTTATGTATTACTAAATAATTCATATTGGTATGTGTATGATGAATTACACAGGTATTTCGAAAATCGCAAAGTGCTTCATAAATATTAATTTGCAATAAGAATTAATAATCTTCCAGAAGAAGCAAAGTTTTTGTAAAAGGGAGAATTGGGAACATACCTCTTATTTTCTAGTGCAGTAGATAGAAGTGATGATGAAGAGAACAAACATCAAGATGAAAATGTGGTAAAAGGAAAAATCGATAATGGGAATGAAAATGCAAAAACCTTTGCATATGGGTACCCTTTCCACACTAATTTGCATAGTTTGTTATATTATCTTGCCAATGAAAATCTATTTTCCACTAGAAACCTATTCTAAAACAAAAGAAAGACTCACCGGTCTAGCACAAGATCTCAATATTTCTTGTTCGAATGATTCCATTTTCAATATATTGAGAGTTATACTTTGCTCTTCTCTTCAATATAGGCTAATTAATCCATCGGCTGCTTTTAACCTATCATTGAGAGTAATCGGATCATTGGCCAATTAGTTCATCTGCATTGCAAATTCACTGTAATCTAACCATAAGGTATAAAAAAGCAAAAGGGAATTTACGGTTTCTGAAACCCCCTATGTGTTTATATAATGGACTGAAATTAACAAACGCTATTTTTGTGTATATTCAATAATTGTATTGAGTAATTCTTTATATATATATATATATATATATATATAATATATATATATATATATATATATATATATATGTGTGTGTGTGTATGTATGTGTTTGCACAAGCGCTAATGTATGTTTACAAGTACGCGTGTGTACAGGTACTACTGTGTGTTTGTGTGTGAGTTGACAGAAAGTGTATTTTTGGTATTATACATCATCATTATCACAACAACAACAATAATAATAATAATAATAATAATAGTATATGAAAGTATATCCTATTTCAGGCTAATAGAGTTAAAAGTAATGGCTGCTTCAGAGGCCTTCAATTTATACAAACTTTTTCTGCTTCTAATAAATTTTTCCTTCCAACAAACTGCTTTTTGACGATGAAATATTCAGTCATTTGATCTATCTCAATCCACTGCGAAAAAATTCAAAATATGACAGGCGTCGTTATCATAGGGTAAATCAAGGTTAAAATTCCAGGTAGGTCTATGTTCATTGATCGGTTCCAGAGTTATTAGTGTTTCTCAATAATTCCAGGCGTTTTGAGTAAATAAGTTCTTGTTTATCATCTAGCTGGAGATAGACTGGAGAATGAGAGTTTCTTCTTCTTTAGATAGTCCGGTTCTTCTTGCCCGACGGAGGCTCTATTGAGTGAAATTCATAGCCTCAGAGAATGTAAGTTGCCTAGTCAGCATTTATACGAGAAAATCAAGCTTATTCTATCGGATGCAAAAATTAGGCGAGCGGAGATTTTACCGTACCCAAGGTCTATAGACTCAGGGGAAACCAGGCAAGCATCTCAAGTAGATGTCATCAATATCGTTATTATTTCTAGGGTGGCCTGAACTGCTTCCTGGTTGGCTGATGAGTTCGCCAGGTGAGATATTCTTTCAGGCAGATTTCCTTCTCACTCATTTTCCGTTGTCGAATCTTCAGTGTCGAGTTGTAGGCGATGCATATTGCCGTCAGCTGGTCAGCAAGAGAAACATTTCCTGGGTAGTGTTCAGTCAGGGTTTCGCCTGCTGTACAACAGGAGGCGGGGTGGGGGGGGGGGGGGTGGGGGGGGGGGTTCGTCTTTAGCATCCAGAGCCATTTAATTTGCTGTCGGTGGCGCTGTTAATAGTTTTTAAATTGTTGATAATCCTTTTCCTTGCTATTTATATGATGCAAGTCTGCTGAGAAAGGGCCCTAATGGCGTTCCGATGAACCTGACAAGACAAACGTTTGGAGGAACGCATTGTCGTCATACTAACGTAGCTACCGGAACATCCAATTACTGATTTACATGTCCCATCTATGTATGCCCTGCAACTGTGCCGGTAAGACGTCCATGTATTTCTCCAAACGCTTATCCTGTCACGTTAATAAGGGCTCCCTCAAGCCCCAATCATAGTAGATCAAAAGATTAAGTATTGAAACAATGAAAGAAAGTCTATATTTGTAATATTAACGTGATATTTTTTCACTAAATGTCTTCTGAAATATAGCTATAACCCCATTTCTTATAACACTTTGTTATCGTTTCGGCTAATTATTCATAAAATGATGACAAAATAAAAGGCTTAGGTACTCGAGTTAGATTCATCGTAAAAGTTAGAAGAACAAAAAACTGGAATATTGATTAAAATACAATTAGGATGATAGTAATATAAAAACCAGGAAGAAATAAAAGGAGTTTGTGCTATTGAATTTGAATATATGAATAACTATAAAATGATGGCATATTTTTCTCTATGCAAATATTTAGTAACAGGGTACTCTAATCTTAGAACATAGATTGAAATTATAATACTCCTTGAATTCCATAAAAAATAAGCTAATTACAGTCCAGAAAATAAGTTTCACAAATATTATACTAGTTCCTTGGAGAATATGGGCGTCTTGGTAATTAGAAATTAACAAATTGATACTCGATGCATATATTTCAAACTTAATTAAAGGAGGAATCAAATAAATTTCCATGAAACTACTTTCTTAGATCATGGGTTATTCTTTTTTATTTATTTTTTTTTCTATGGGTAACAGGTAATTCCACATACCTGCCAATCGAATATTCCTTAAATTTTCTACATCAGTAGTATTATTATAAAGAAATAAAGGGTTTTCATAGCGTAAATGCCAAAGACTTAGCAATATGAACATATGCAAAAGTAATTGAGAAAAACGATCTCGTATACCTTGCTATCTCACACCATTATGAAATGCATTATGTGGTAGATATTCTTTGGTAAAGTAACGATGCGTAATGGTAGGACGAGAAATGACCCGAATCCAAATCTTTGTAGATAAGTGAATTTTTTCCAGTCAATTTTGTAGCCTTATGTACCCTAGGGACTCAAGATCACTGGAAAGAAAAGTGCACCTCTGAATCTTGTATTCCGATGAATTCAGAAAATAAAGTTACAGCAGTATTGGATACAATGTAGAAAAATCTCTCTCTCTCTCTCTGGAAGATGCAAAATACACCGGAAGATGCATTAGCAACTCTCTGGTGGATATACGAGGTGCCTCACACTGAGGGACCTGGGGGAACCCAAACAAAAACTAAGGCAATAAGGTAAGGTAAGGCTCTCTCTCTCTCTCTCTCTCTCTCTCTCTCTCTCTCTCTCTCTCTCTCTCTCTCTCTCTCTCTCTCTCTCTCTCTCTCTCTCTGGGAATGTTATATTTAAAGAGTGAAGCGAATTCCTGAGGTTCTTATTTATAAAACTGGAAAGCATTAACCATTTCATATATCTCCATATTATGAAAATAAATTATATGCTTTTATATACACAAGAAGAAACTATGAGTCCACCTGTTGTATATCTGGTACACTAAAATTACACTTATTCTTACCAAATATCAAGATCTTCATCGCCATTTATTAGTCTCCTCTTTCTGATGCATATTTGTTTTGATACAAAAATAATATCGCTTAGATTGAAATAAAATGAGTTGGTTACTCATGCATGATTATCTACCACTTCATATATACAAATACATATATATATATATATATATATATATATATATATATATATATATACATACATATATATACATATATATATACATATATTTTCTATATATATATATATATATATATATACATAAATATTTATATATATAAATACATATATGTATATGCATATAAATATATATATATATATATATATATATATATATATATATATATATATATATATATATATACACACATATATATTATATATATATATATATATATATATACACACATATATATTATATATATATATATATATATATATATATATATGTATGTATATACATATTTATACATATACATATATATCCATATATACAAATATATATATATATATGTATATATATATACATATATATATATATATGTATATAAATATATACACACACACACACACACATATATATATATATATATATATATATATATATATATATATATATATATATATATATATATATATATATATATATATATATATATTTTCGTGTATGTGTGTGAAAGGACCTCTCCAGATAAAATTGCTACCAGGCTTAAATTTATGTTAACATCAGACGCCTCTCCTTATCAAATAAGCTTTACTATGATAACACCTTGATGAACAGGTATTAGAATTAGGCTTTTTTTATTTCTTCAGCAGAATCACATATTCACTGATATCTAATAAAATCAAATAAAAGAAGAAATAATGACGAGTATAACTCTTGGGGTACTTTTCCAATCGTTTTGGGGGTGCATAAATTTACTGTATGATTTAATTTTTATTTTAATAAACTTTTTTATTTAACAAGCTTTAAAACGAAGGAAGCCAAGGGAGTTGGTAAATGTTAAACGGAATAGATACCTCTATGTTCAAAATAATGACAGGAGAATATCTAATAAATAAATGACACTGAAATTATGCAGAAATCTGTCTCAACTTGCCTAGCATAATTATATGTCCCCCGTTACATAACTAAACTAAATGTAGATATTCAAATTTCAATTAAAGCATTACATATAATTTTAATGCACGAATAAAGCTTGTTAAATATCCTCTCATATTCTCCGTATTGAGAGACAGTATCTAATGGGTCCTGCAAAACACCAGTCAACTGTATTTAGAGACAACACAGGTATTTATAGGTCACAAGGGGTCACATAATAAAGGTGGGAATTGCATATATACATTCAACGTCTTTTGTCAATAAGGTTGACATTAGTATGAAAATAGAATCTCTACCTCATTCCCTTCTCTCAAACACAAAAGAAATGTACCGAAAACCAAACCAGACACTTCCTAGCTTTTCCTGGAATCAACATCCAAGTATTGACAAAACACCAAGCGCCATGTATAATATTTTTTACTTTTTTTCCTTCTGGTTCTTCGATTACCTTGTTATTATTTTTCTATTCCCCAAGAGCGTGCATTGCCTGCAATTCTTTACGGTACGCTCCTACTCCTTTGAAAATCCTTATCGCCCCATCAAATAATCATTTACCTTATAATGCAATTCGAACGTTTCTCATTGTATCATGCGATGATTGACATATGGGTTTTTCGAAGCCTTCCTCGAAAATACTCTTCTTTTTATATTAATAAAACACACATGTATGAATTCAAACATGTATTAAATAATTCAATGTTTTTATCTCAAGTAGCAGACCCAGAGGTACTTTCCCGTTAGGATCTATTCTCTCTCTCTCTCTCTCTCTCTCTCTCTCTCTCTCTCTCTCTCTCTCTCTCTCTCTCTCTCTCTCTCTCTCTCTCTCTCTCTCTCTTATAGCCCTTCGGGGGTCATCTACCACTACATACAATTTTCAAATGATGACTTCTGGGAAAAATTCTTTGTCTGTATATTTTACTAAGTTGAAATTTCTGTTTTAAGGGATAAGAAAATGTATGTTGCTGTTATAGCAATACCGGTGTTTTTATCTAAATACTATCTATTATGCATACTTTAAATAACAACAATAGCAACGGCAGCTGTTTATATTCGCAGCGGTAGCATGAAACTTGGAAGTAATATTCGCTATCATCAAACGATGCCAAAGATAAGCAATGATTGATATACCTTTCAATCTTCTCAGCATGTCCAATACTCTACTATGGCGAGCTAATTTAGTTTTGGCATATACGTGTAATTTTCACCATAAAAGTCAGATTCCATGATGATCAAAAGCGAAGAGAAGCATGTCTTATAGGAATGCGGATTTTGTAATTTGATTTCATATATATACTTTTTATGATCAGGTTTTGTGCTATATATAACTGACGTTGATCATAGATATGAAATTGTTTTCTATAATTAGAGTTCCTATTGGTACAAAACTTTTCTTCCAACAGTGATGGATTAAACTTCACTGATACTATTTGGTTTCCAGAAGTAAACCGTATGATTTTCTAAGAAATATGGAATCATTGGAGCTAAGAGCGCCTTTGTTACTAAATCTATATTAAAATTCCCATTTCTCATATCAATACTAAGAATACATTTTGCTATAGCACCTAAAGCTTTCTTCACTTATCAGGTTTTTACCATTGTAAGAGTGTTATAGGAATATAATCTTATGAAATGTTTAGTACTGAGAAAACCATCGAAAATTACAACCACGATACTGTATATATATATATATATATATATATATATATATATATATATATATATATATATATATATATATATATATATATATATATATATATATATATATATATACATTGAAATACCACAATTTTCCGTGTATTTATGATAAGTAAAATAACCCACAATGTATGAAAAATGATATCTATTTTTCATACATGGTGGGTTATTATTATTATTATTATTATTATTATTATTATTATTATTATTATTATTATTATATATATGTATATATATATATATATATATATATATATATATATATATATATATATATATATATGTTTGTTTTAAGTATATTATACCAATTGTTTGTAATAGCTCTATTGGTAACTATTTGTCCTATTCCCATCGCCACGCAACTTCAAAATCAAATAAATTTTAAATTAATCAACCTTACAAATAGTAAGGTATTATTAACCCCTGTCTAGTATGCCTTTTAATATTCTTTCACTCAAAGTATATTTGATACTCTGTTATCCCGCTTATATCTTAACATGTTGTAAGACTCCCCTTGCTTGTTTCTCTCTCTCTCTCTCTCTCTCTCTCTCTCTCTCTCTCTCTCTCTCTCTCTCTCTCTCTCTCTCTCTCTCTCTCTCTCTAAATGATCATTAGCTCTACATTTTACTCGGTACATGTTTTTTTTTTGTATCGAAGAAACTATTCTATACTTTCGGACAATTCAAAACCTTTTTTTTATACATTCTCTAATGGCAATTCTTACAACAATCTGCAACATGGAAAAATAACGATGGCTTAGTTTGAGGATAGAAAAAGATTTTATAATAACTAAAGGTGAAACAGAAGAAAACAAAGCTTTAAACCAAAAAGGATTACTTTGGGATCATTGCCAGAGTATTTCTGCAAAGCTTTTAGAGATGAAAGGCATTGGGCTTTGCGCAAGGCAGACAGAAACAGCCAATTTATACGAAAAGTCAACAGAGATTTATAAAAGCAAATACTCATTCTATTGGTTTTAGGTAAAAGTCTCATAAAATTTTCTTTACCTGAAGAGTCAAAAACATTGGAAAACTCTTCATAACTATTTTGATATATTTAATAAGGAATTACTACATTTCGAAAAACATTTCTTATAAAAGAGACAAAATTCCAAAATCATGAACATAAATTCTTAAAGAGCATAAACAATCAACATATGCAAAAGAACATAGCAGTTGCAAACAAACTCGCAATAATTCACTGTTAAGGAAACTCTTTTATGCCATTTAAATCTAAGAACCAATTCTTGCTTAACAAGGAAAACGAAACGATAAACTTTAGTAATATGAGCATTTTCTTGCTGTTGTTTCATGCCTATTATTTTTTTCTTTTAAAAAGCGTTTGCAATTGTAAAAAAAAATTTTCGCTCGAATTCCTTCTTTATTTGAATACTTGGGATAAATCCTTGTATAGGAAGAACAACACATTTTAACACTCAAAATCAATCTGAGACTTATGGGTTTCTTAAAACTATTAATTTTCTTAAATAAAAACTTTGGGAAGCATATGTAACTGTAAAGATAAAGGTAAGAATATTAAATACCTGAGGCTTTATTTCTAACAGTGAAATTAATTCGTATAGTTGATTTTCCTCGGCATGAGTTAATAATTGACGAAGTTCAGTGCAACCTGAAACCTTGAAGTGGAAATATGGTAACGCATAAGATTCACAATTCGAATAAATATTTAGAGTTTACGTAAACAGTTTTTATTTTCTCAGGTCAAATCCAGTGACACATTATCAAGAAGAAAAGAAAAGCGTCACCAGTCTCTTTTTGATCCAGGAATAATATCAGAGCAAGTTGGTGTTGCGTTCTTGTCAGTATAAATTCAAGAAGAGTTGGTAATATATGTATGCAGCCTAGGGAAATTCCATTAATGATATATCTCTTCGACAAAGGAAATAGATATATGTCATCACTCTTCCTGAAATAATAAGTACTTGAACATTAAATATTATGACTCCACTGTCTTAGTTTGTTATGTGCATAATGTCCACTCCAAATGACCTCGTCAAATTATCTCATCATAAATAGAATATCACCGGGAGTTCATAAGCCTCCGTTACCGTCCTACTGCCAGTCATGTTCTCATTAATCAGGAAAATCAGCTCTTTGAATAATAACCTCTATGATCCTTTAAAAGCCCCTCTCCCCATACGTACCCCTACCACGGAGCTGTATTCTTCCTTCATCACATAACCAAGTTAATCAATTAGGGGTTTAATAGACGTTTTCATTAATCTATAAAGGGCCGGCGTCGAAGGCCTCCTCTTGCTCATATGTTCGAGGTATTAATTAATCAGCTAACTCAATAAGGAAGAGAGCTTTCATTCTATTCCTGGATATCCCCTATGGCGCGGGTCGTGGTCAGAGCTCTGTCGGTATTTCCAGCAACACTAACAAGAGATTCAAAATCAGTCGGAAGCTTTATGCTTTTTGGTTTTTCTTTTGGTTCAGTTTACAAAGATATGTGAGCTTACAGATGATTTTTAAAAAAATTCTAATAATCAAAATCCATACGGGAGAAAGTATTTCTTTCAGGCACTTTTGTTTAAAGATGATTTGAATTAAAATTTGATTATCTAATTAAAGCATTTGATAAACGACCAAATCTAGTTAAATAGTGGATTTATCTTTCACATCTCTGTATTACCAAATGAAAAGTTAACTTTTGAGTATTCTTTTCAAACCTTGATTCACTGTTTTTTGTTGCGATACACGATATATTCTCAATTATTCAATAAAAATTAACCTATTATAGCATAATATCTTTCAAATTTTAGATTTATATTGCATATTACTCCCAGAGAAATTACCAAAATATCCTTATAACGTAGAATACATTTTTTTAAGACATAGCTGCTCTTCAAAAAGCGTCAGTTGCTTATGTATCTACTAAATATGAGATAACATTCATTTAGGTAAAGTAGATAGTTCGATATTCTGGCCATATATAACATTTATGGAAAAGCATATCAGATATTGTATTGATATTTTTATGCACTGGGCTGAGGTGGCGTGACACTTACTAGATCAAATATTTGTCAACTGTCATCGACAATTTTTGAAACTTATTTCTTTATTGGTTTACTTCACATATAAAACTGTAATACAAATATGCTTTTACTCCGAAATATATTTTCTTATCATTACCTACGCCAACGAAGTAGGGAGGAGGCTATGTTTAATCCCTGTTTGTGTGTTTGTATGTTTGTTAGTGAACAGCTTTCTGACCACAATTTTAATAGCAGAGTAATGAAACTTGCAATGATTAACTGTTATGTAAAAAGCTGGAAATTATTATATTTTAAAAGGTCAAGTTTAAAGGACAAGGTTATGGTCAAGCAAAATGTCCAATTCACGTAATCAGCCATAAGTTTGGACATAGTTGTCACAGAGACTTCAAACTTGGTTCATATTTGAGTGTATGAACATCCATAGCAGTTAATACATGTTAAAGTCAAAGGTCAATGTCAAGTCCAAGGTCAAGGTCAAGCAAAAGGTCAAATTCCGATCATCAGCCATACGGCCACAATTTTAATCGTTAAGTAGTGAAAGTTGCTGAACGTCCATATCATGTAATCAGCCATAGGTTTGGACATCCCTGTCACAAAGACTTCAAACTTGGTTCATATTTTAATATATGAAAATCCACGCTAATTGATATATGTTAAGGTTAGAGGTCAAGGTCGAGCAAAAGGTCGAGAAATAAGCTGTCACGGCGGAAGTCAGCGCTCTACTGAGTGTCCCTATAGTTATATTTCTGTATATTGGTCTACTAATGTCTCTCGATTGATCCTTCTATTATTGATATTGACTTTAATATTTCATCAAGTCTGAATTATCTTTCTAAAGTTAATTCAGGTATTTGATATTTTAAGAAAAAAAATATTAAAGCCGTAACAATGGGAAATTGCTTTTCCAAATGCATAGCATTTTCTTAGAATTTTCATAATCACCCAGGTGTATATTACATAGAAAATAATACCATATTGATAGTTTTGTGTGCTACAACTTCCTTTGAATGTTGGAAGGTATGATCCTTTCTTAATTACCTTTCTCAGAATAGTTATTTTTCTGGTTAATTAAAATGAATTATGAGAGCTCGCTTTTTTCATTTATTTTATCCAAGTGTATTATTTTATCTTAAAATATTGCTCAGTAAAAAATAAAGCCTAGTGGAGACATTGCAAATAGAAATTAATCCCTGTTTTTTCAGTTTCAGTATACTGGTAAGTTCTTACCTTAATCTTCAAGGTAGGATATACCTTACTTATAAGTCATTTTCCATGGAAGTCTTTATATCTGACTACTGCTACCGAAGTCAAGCTATTTTTCAAAAGAAGTAAACTATTCCCAACCGAAAGATATCTTTGATTTGGTGGTAATTTATTCGTATAAAAACAATCATAGTATCAGTGTACATATGGGAAATAAATCTAGTAAAACATTTGTAGAAAATTATTCCTGAATGAGTTTTTTATTCGTATGAATATTAGTCGCATGTAACTTTAACTGTATGTAACTTTCAGTTCTGTTCAAATAGAATATGAAATTATATTTTTTTCCATGTTAATATGTAGACTTTCGTGTATTTAAGATTCATAACGAAAAAGTTACAAAGGTTTGCATAATATTTGATATAATTATTTTTCTTAAATGAGGTGACATAACTATATGTTCCAGTGGATCAATTAATGCTATTATGCCAGTAAGGAAGCATGTGCATCGAGTAATCCTGTCACTATCAAATTCTCATGCATACACCATGAATTGTATATTATTACAATCATTATCATCTCCACTAACATAATGATTGCATCAAAATCTTTAATAAGAAAGTTTCAGTGAAATTGCTTCCCAGAGTGTATAAATACTCTTAATCGAAGTATTCCCCATCAATTGCCGTATATTCAATGCTTTGACATCCCCACATGAGGGAGAAGTGTATCCATCATTTAGCATGAAGGCTAGAGTTCTGCACTTGTTCCACGTGTGATAGAATTAATGATAAATGCAACAGGTGTCTTAGAAATTCCAAGATATTTTGGGAAATGATAAATAACCTCTTGCCTTTAAAATTTCGTTTTTTTCTCCTGCTCTTTAAAGAATGATAAAATTGATCTTTCATTCAAAACGTCTCGGTGATTCTTCCATTTCCTATGCATCATGAATTTTCATCGAAGCAAATCTAACTGGCTTTTCAGGCTAGAATTGAACCTCATTAGTTATACTTGAAATTATGAAGACATCTCAAGCTTCAGTATATCTTATTTTATCTACTACATCCTTATTAATTATTTTACTTTCTCGAACTCTAGTATTAAGCATAATTTTCTTACGGTACAGATGTCTTATTTTTGGGGTATGTAACAAAATTAATCCACTCGGTATCTTATAACCATTCACATACATCTTATAAGAGCAGGAATCTAAATTATATTCTTATTCATATATTCAGAGTATTGATTACAGTGCTGATTTGCTAATAAAGGCATTTCATTCAGTATCTCTATGTCCTCAAAAGCAACACTAGATTTATATCTTATCTATTTACCCGTCCGAGGAAATTTCTGCAATTGAATTTTACTTGTTGAAGATATATAATAAGATTAGAAACAATTCGATGTTCCAATTTTTCTAAATAAATTTGTTTCCTCCGTTTTAGTTAGACTATCCGTTAATGATTAATCTTATTACGGAACAATAATTAATCATGTTATTTTTTCAAATAACCGCAAAGAAAAATTACACTCAGGTTAACACCCGAGTCGGAAATGCAACATTTGTCTTGTATATTTGCTGCATCTAAAACGCTGCTCCAACAAACTTTGGGTTAATTGCCATCCCGAGTCTTCTTGAAAACAGGGCATCTAACTTTCGCAGCTTAGGTCAGAGAAAACAACAAAACTATAAATCCGCGTCGGATTTTAGGATATGTAAACCTCTTTTATCTTTTTGTTTCTTTAGCAGATGTGAGGAAAATCACAGAGCAAATGAAAGATTACTTGCCTGTATTTGAGGTTTCCGTAAATTTGTGTTTGTTATGATTTCTTGAAATTCATTTGATTAAATATACAAGTAGCTGGAGTGGATTAAGCAGACAAACAAACAAACAAAACAAGTAAAACAACAAAATTCCATATAATTCCTCGACGGGTAACGAAGTGGAGAGCTCCTTACTGAAAGAAAAATCTCGGAAGAGGACAGAGTAAAGGAACCCTATTATCGTGAGTGCCAACAGTCCATTGTCCCCCCCGGAAGAAGAAGAATGGAATCCTCTAAGTCAATGCTTGGAAAGATAGTAAAGTCAGCTCTACATACCTCCCGCACTGGAGGCATAGTCATATACAACGGTGAGAGGATGATAATAGGATTAGATTAGTCAATATTGTATCTGTTAAGGTGCTACTCGTGGGAGCTTCATTCAGCCTGCACTAAGCTAAGAGGATTACCTTCATCCAAATGTTGCATCATTTGCCATTCCGAAATGGATGTGAAAATGTGAACACCTTATAGCAGAGTTGTAACGAAAGGTCTGTCGATAATACGGCAATATCATAACGTGTATAAGTAAGGTATGATTAATTATTTGCTAATGTATTTATTTATTATATAACTGCTTGTTCTCTCTCTCTCTCTCTCTCTCTCTCCTCTCTCTCTCTCTCTCTCTCTCTCTCTCTCTCTCTCTCTCTCTCTCTCTCTCTTTATTTATTCATATTATGCATCGGTGTATCCAGGTAAGGTACTCGTGATTATGTTATCTATTCACAGACACACACGTACGCATACAAAATGTATGTTTATGCATGCGTACATTCCTTGCCTTTATCACGCGCTCCGCTTTCACTCTTTGAAATAAAATAAAAAACTTATTTTGGAGTGAATATCTTAATTTATATCTTGATCAATCTTAAAACAAATTGTGATATTAACCATTAAAAAATCAGATTATTATAAGATTGATATTCTAAACTATGTGCGAAAGATAATATTAAATATTGCAAAAAGGGCCTCTACCATGGACTCAACATCCGAGAAATAATTTGTTTCTAAGTACAAATATCGTCTTTCCAACTCTAAATCCAGAAAGTATTAAGCGACTTGTCAAAAGATAACGGCTAAATATTTAGATAGATATGCACATACACTCACAGGCAATTCCCTCTCACCGGGGTATGACTATACCTTCTTTCCCCTACCAGAGGGACGGGAAGAGCTGTGCGTGACCGAATATATATACATACATATATATATATATATATATATATATATATATATATATATATATATATATATATATATATATATATATATGTATATGTATGTATATATATATATATATATATATATATATATATATATATATATATATATATATGTATATACATATATATATATATATATATATATATATATATATATATATATATATATATATATATATATATATATATATATATATATATATATACAGACTAGTAAGTCACTTGATCTTTATTACAAAGAGGAGATATAGATTTACCGTCATTGTATTGTAAGTGTCCCTTCAATAATTGAATACCTGTAACGCAATATGGTCTTGTTATGATAGAAATGACTCAACAAGAAACGATGATATAAAACATATTCATCATACAAAAAAGAAAAAAAAAAAAAAAAAAAAAAAACGGAATTTCCTATACGGTGAGACCAACTTAGTTATTGGTATGAGAAATTCAAGTTCAAATCCTTATGAACACATTAGAGAGATCATTATAACATCATACATAAATTATCTAATTTCTTATTAGGTACTGCAATTATGAATGAAAGAATATTCTATTGCATTCATTCCTTAAGACGGTAGAATTTATAAACAAAACGAGTGACTTAGATATACGATTCATTCCTAAAGATATTCTTATTATCAGGAATAAAGACAATTTTTTCATTATTTTGTAACTGATGTTCTTCTATCGATAATACCATGGAAATAATTCTCATGACAATAATGAGTATTCTGTTATACACCTCATATCATAAGCAAAATTGTTATTTGATAGATTCGCAAGAAATATGTCACATCAATAAAGTACCACATCTCAAGACATCCTGGTCTTCTAACTTTGTTCCATCAATAAATTAGCCAACGCATCCGGTAAGCACTTCCGTTTCATTCCTAGATAATTGTTTGATTGGATGTGCCAGTTCTAGGAATCTGTGGAAGCAGTTAAGGAAATATATTATTTCTCACTTACGAATCACTCATCATTCCTTCATGTGTGTTTTATACACTTCCTATTACGAGAAATATGTTAAAATTTTATTTCTTATTTAGCCAATACGGATGATAATTCTGGGGTCTTCTGTGATATAAAATCTTTATTTTACATAGTCGTAAAAGCCGATAGCAATCATAAAATATTCATGTAATAATCCTATGATGCTGTATTTTTTAAAATGAGGATTACTTTTATTCAAAGTGAGACAGTTATAAATATGAAACTAGAAAAAAAACTCGCTAAAACAATTATCAAGTCAAATAGCATACCACATATTACTGGAGGTACAAGGGTTTTAAGAAACACACTGTTGGAAAAAGGTGTGAATTTAATCGGAAATTCTCCGTAAAAATATACTCTTCTAAGCCATATTTCAGTAAAATGCAGGCGGCCGTTATTTTACCTTACTTTGTTATTATCTTTTTACGAGTTGGTGATCGTAATATCACTCCTTTACGTCAATATATCCGTTTTTAAAAAGATAAATATCACGGAAGAAACGTTTCCAGGCATTTGCCGCTTTTTCGATACAAATTTTTAACAGTGCAACTGAGTCAAATACGAGAATATGTTGTAAAGGATTACTCCCGTCATTTGTTTATTGTTGAGGAAATTTACTTCAGAGATGCATATAAATATCTGTTTAACATATATTCCCCTAACAACAAATTTCGAAGTTGTGTGAGTTTTTAGGGTTGGTAATACTTCTCACTAATCAAAAAACAATAACTTTCCCAAGAAAAGAAATCACGAAAAAATACTTCAATTATGATTTTCATTTGAGAACAGCGACTCCAGCTTGAGGCTATTGTCTTGATCCTTGTTATTAATAGCACTTTTTATTGTCAAGAAGTTCATCTTTCTCTTGATACTTCTTTATTTACATACGAGTAACTGAAGGAAAGCTGCAAATAACCATTGGATAAAAGTAAGAGGGTAAAGTTAGAAAGTTGGAATAAGATTCTAGGAGAATAAAGTATACGAATAGGAATATTGTTATTAAGAGAGAGAGAGAGAGAGAGAGAGAGAGAGAGAGAGAGAGAGAGAGAGAGAGAGAGAGAGAGAGAGAGAGAGAGAGCTTACATTGATTGCCTTTATGTATTCAATATGTCTTAAAGGACATACTTGGTTGGTTTGCTGTAAGTGATCAGACTAAAGTCCTCCAGCATAACAAACTACACTGGCCAGCATGGTGATGAAAACTGGTCAAACCCCAGAAATGAATAAGGACGTGTCTGAGGCATTTGTCCTGCAGTGGACTAGGAACGGCTGCATTTGTTGTTGCTGCTGTATAGGAAATGCATTTGTATTTAGATTGGATAGAAACTTATTCACACGAGAACACTATCTTGTAACTTTACTTTGGAGAAACCATATAGTAATTGATTTTCCGACTTACACCATGTCCTGGGTAATATAAAACAATGAACACAATCACGAGCGCAGAAGGAAAAGACAGTCTATTCATCCAAGCAGTCGACACTCAATATAAGAATAGAACCGCTCAGGAGAATTGTACAAAGCAGAGGGAGAGAAGTGCGAGAAATAAGAAAAGTTGGGAATAGGCCTAATCGTCTTACCAGCTGGCATCTCGAAGCAAGAAACTTCATCTAATTGCTCCAAAACTTACTCTTCATCTCCAGCTGGGAATCACAATCAAGTTCTAGAGAGAATCACCGTTATGCCCATGGATCCGAAGACTCAATATTGCTATCTCTCCCGATCAAACATTTTGGTGACGACCTGGATGGAAGGAATATTGTTTTTCAGGGATACAAGCACAGACTTTTTCCTTCTTTTCCTCTTTTTCAGATTCAGCATTTTAGATCCGGTCCCCTTTCCCTTCGCAAAATATAAAAAAAGGACAGATAAACCCTCGATGGGTAACAAGGAAGTCGAGAGCTCCTTTCTGAAAGGAAAAAAATCATGAAAGAGAACAGTGATGGAATCCAATTACCGTGAAGGCCAGCGGTCCATTGTCCTCTCGAAGGAAGAAGAATAGAATCCTATAATCCAATGCTTGGAAATAAAGCAATGCTGCTCTACATACCTCACACACTGAGGACATAGTCATATACAACGGCGAGAGGACGATAATAGGATTAGATTAGTCAATATTGTATCTGTTAAGGAACTACTCGTGAGAGCTTCATTCAACCTACACGAAGCTAAGAGGATTAGCTTCATCCAAATGTTACATTATTCACCAATCCAAACTGAGGGAAGGAAAAACTTGACATTGTTAAAGTAAAATTGTAATACAGCATAAGGGCTATTCCTACAGTGTTATTATGTATTACTCAAACAACCAGAAAATCATGTTTTAGTAAAATACTTGAATATGGCATCTCTCTTTGAGATATCAACTTCAAAACACAAAGTATTTAACATGTAACAATCTTTTTATCAAAAGAGGTCTCTCTCTCTCTCTCTCTCCTCTCTCTCTCTCTCTCTCTCTCTCTCTCTCTCTCTCTCTCTCTCCTTCGTTGTTACACTATTATGGAATTTCTAATGTACATGAAAAGTATTTATGCAATATATGTTTACAGGTGGAATATTCTTTTTTGTATTTTTCGGAAGTGCTACCATTTTGCTCAGAACGCCATATTTTCCTTGCAGTATACTTTTTAATTTACTTATAAATATCGTAAATAAAAATAGAAAACTGCAGGCTTACTGCTCTATTGTATAGAAATAGTGAGTGTATGTATGTATGTGTGTGTACGTGAAAACAAGAGAGAGCGATGAATCAGACAAACTAGATCACAATAAGATAATTCGTTCGAAACAGGAATACAAAGGAGATCCACCATTTCAATTGAGATGATGAGGGATCTGTTATAAAGTCCCTGAAGGACCTACAGCGCGGACTCACTCATCTCTCGACGATAATTGGCCATTGGTGAACAATCCCAAGTGCTTTTTTGTCAATCACTTACGCGATCGTATGTCAGTAACTGAGATCTTCTTGTTAAGCCTAGTGTGGTATCAAAGGAATTTGGAGCTGACAGATATTGATGTATGCGGATGTGGTTCGCTGTGAGTTCTGAAGTGTACTTGGTAGGCAGCTTTCAAAGAAGTTGATGCTATTATAACCTTTTATCCCTACGCTTTATAAAAGAGCTTTGTGACGTTTCCATGGATGTTTTTTCTTTATAATACTGATAGGAAACGCGAAACGGTCTGTGTATATTGACAGCTTTCTATTATTTTCCCTTTTTGGAATCGTTTTACATTCTGTATGAGTCTCTTAACGCAAACAGCAATAACCCTCTACACGAGAAGAATGTATAATCAACTAAAGGAAATACAGATATTTTTCCCCTTTTCATATATGATCCGTTTCCAGCTTGAGGCTACTGGTTCAGCTGAACCTTGTTATTAATATCACGTTTATTGACCTGAGCTTCCAAGTCATATGACTTGGAAAAAGATAATAACGTTTTTGGTTTGCATTTAATAAACGTCTGTTATATGAGAGAGAGAGAGAGCCAAGCTATTCTTGAAGACTAAAAGGATAAAAGTTACTTTAAAACAATTAAATGTTGCTCCTTAAAATCTAAATAATGCATTGCAAATTTTTATCGGAGTCAGTACAAAAAATATACATTGAAATGAAAAAAAAAAGAGTGCTTCTCTTACTTGAAATGAATTCATTGTTGACGATTATGCATTGTTTTGTTTAAAATTTTAATAACCAAGTTATTTAAATTTCTTTTCCGTGTTTTCTAGAAACCTTTGAGAAAAAAATAAATGTCTTTTGGGCGATACGAGAACAGAAGTGATTTATTTATACAGGCAAATGTGTGGAAATGAAATGAAACATTCATTAGAGCAGTAATAAATTAAACAAGAAATAAAAAGGGTGCAAAAACAATAAGGCTATCTAGCGTTGTAACTGCTTGTATGTACGAGTAAGAAGCTTGTTGGGCAAATTTTCCTTTAGGGAAGGGAAGTAGGGATGCTGAATGCTGTATAAGTGGATATAGGAGTGTTAATAATATGAGGAACATAAGCAATATGATGAAATGGTGAAAAGAATATCGGTAGAGAAAATATGGATATGTAGGTTTTGAGATGGTTTCATAAGTAGGGAAGAATGTGGGGCGATAAATAGGTTCTAGATTTCTTTTCTATTTTTCTTCATGCCTCTCATCCAATTTTAATTCTAGAGTATATACTTTTAACATCATGTTTCCTTTCATTCACCTATAGAAGTTAATGTAAACTGCATAGAAGAGAATATGCAAAGGGAAAAAAACCTGTTTCAGAGAAATTCTTTTCTATAACTTCATTTCCATTCAACGTATGCCATTCTCTCCCCACTCTTACCCTTTTCTACTTTTGACCTTTCGCTTCCTCTTCTTCAGATTCTTCATTTATTCTTGAACCTCGAAGTCTTTCTACTGTATTTTCTCTATCACACTAACACTTATCATATCAATAGCATATTCTGGGACTTTATTCATTTGAAGATGGTGGTATTTCGTACTCCTTTACCAGTAATTTGAAATGCTTAAGTCTATGTCCTACTTGTGAAGATGTCAATTTTTTTCCTCCTTTATTTCAAATGATGTTTCTATTTGTTTACTCCGTAAGTCAGCTTATCAGGTGTTTCTTGATTCAGTCACATATTTTATCATTTAAAAGTTTACTCATCCTCGTGTGGCATTTTTAGAAATCAAAATATTATTTTTACATTAATTCTAATAACAAAAAATGAAACATTACTCTTAACTTTAATTTGGCTGCTGAGTTCAGGAATATATCACTGCCTATTTCCGATCAGTAAAGGGGATAACTTCGTTGTTTGAAAACATTCCACATCATAGAAATAATAAAAACGATCAATGAATACTTAAATCAATAAAATAGCATTGAAGGGATAGATAGATATTTGTGGATAGAGAGAAAGAAAAAAGAAAACTATAAACACAATTCACCATGGGTGGCGAGTGTTTGCCAGATGATATCACCTTGTTTATCAACTACGTTCTTATACGGGGTTGAGGCACAAGGACCCAGTTGAATCTTATGCTGCACATAACAATTCAGTGCTAAACAAAACTGGGATGAAAATCATAAGGGTTTATAAAACCTTACTGCTTAAGGAGTGTTTATTCTAGTTTTCACAATGCAAGATATTTGCTCTTCTCGATATTTTTTTTTTTCAGAATTATCAAATGTTCTATAATATGTAAAAGCGGAATTTCTGCTGAGATGTTCGACTACAGAGAGAGAGAGAGAGAGAGAGAGAGAGAGAGAGAGAGAGAGAGAGAGAGAGAGAGAGAGAGAGAGAGAGAGAGAATGGGGGTGGAGAAAGATTTATGACCTCGGTGAACTTTCCAGCTTAAACTGATGCAGGTTATTTCCAGAGCGTCCTCCTTCACCAAGTTCATACCA
Source organism: Palaemon carinicauda (assembly GCF_036898095.1). Classification (NCBI taxonomy): domain Eukaryota; kingdom Metazoa; phylum Arthropoda; class Malacostraca; order Decapoda; family Palaemonidae; genus Palaemon; species Palaemon carinicauda. Next base: position 39,396,326 of record NC_090751.1, read on the forward strand.
TCCATAACGCAGTTCTCTCCGAGACTACTTTTACTCTTTGTTTATTATTCAATGAAAACAAATAGTTTTGAATGTGAGTGTAACATATATCTGTACATATATTACATATACGTTCCACGTTTTTTAATGTATTTGAAGTCAAGAAAATACATAATGTCGTCCTAGTTCCAAAATATCAGAATGAATGTACTGTTAAGTGTTGATAATTCTCCCTAAAATATAGCGAAGTATGTGCATTTTAAAACTTTTTTTTTTTTTTTTTTTTTTTTTTTTTTTGAAAGATGAAATGAACAAAATATAACAGCAACACGATGGCGCTTCATTAATTAAGAAACTTTCCCAAATGAATTAGATTTTCTGCTTCTCTCTCCCTCTCTCTCTCTCTCTCTCCCCGCGATGAACCCAGATGAGCGTACTATTAGGGAGGTCTGGTTTATAGCCATCATATCTGGTCGATAAATCATAACGAGAAAGGTATTATAAGGAAACAGAAACGCAAAAAACCAGCCAAATATATATCACAAGAAATACCAATATATACTGGCTCCGTATTCTGAAATTATCGAAAAGTATTTCAAATAGATTACAGGAATAATACAGAGAAACGACCAGCTTAATAAATAGGAAACGCCCCTCTCCCCCTTGCAAAAAACGTAGATATATTTAATTTTTTTATTCCCGAATTCCACCATTCTGGTGATCACGGAGCTACAAAACCAACACTGCAATCAATCACCCTGACTGCCATTGGTAACCGGCACTGCCATCAATCATCACCACTCCTGAAGCCACCATCAAAACTATCATGCCTTCATCAATGGCGTCACTAACCCCTCCGAGACCATCCTCCTCCACAGAAACCACCCACCACCCAGGGAAGCCCTAACCAGTGAAAAAAAAAATATTGGTTGGAGATGAGTGGTCGACGTTTACCTAAGCGGGGCCAGGTAATGGCTTCCTTGACAGCCGAAGGAAAAAGGGCTTGTCGGTCGTTGGTGGGTGGGGGTGGGGCGGTCTATCCTAATCCTAGGGGATGACAGGAGGTGAGGTAAGGGGAACAAGATCTTCCGTGGGGTATGACCATAATGCAATGCACCGATTCATGATAAAAATGTTCTGCGTCCAAAGAGAATGTTTATGTTCAAGGACTTGAGCTGGTTTGCAATATTTCTAATCATTTATAAAAGAAGCCATGATGATGTTGCTTGTAAATGAGAGAGAGAGAGAGAGAGAGAGAGAGAGAGAGAGAGAGAGAGAGAGAGAGAGAGAGAGAGAGAGAGAGAGAGAGAGAGAGTCAAATGCAATAATGGAAATAAACGCAACCGCGACCATGTATAATCTTTTGAAGGTGGAAATGGAAATTTCCCTTTGAAAGTTCAGTCTTATTGAAGGCCTCCCTTTGAAGGAAAGTTTCCTGGCGGTCCTTTCCCTCTTCGCCTCAGCACTCTTCAACATTTGCCGCGTCTCTTATCCCTCTTCCACGTCGAATATTGTTTGTTTTTCACCCGTGAGACTTTTTGAGGGTCGCAGGATATGCAAAATGGGTTATATCGTTTACTTGCTTCCGCGGTTGAGGGCACGTAATCGTTTTCGAAGGAGTGCTTGATTGTGAAGTATATCTTTCTTACGAGAGCGTTAATAATTCACAAAGTTCATTTACAGTTTTATTTGTCACGGTCTTCATTCGGGTAACCATTTTATTTAACCCAATTCCTGAAGGAAGGCAATGCCGTTAGTGCACCTCAAGTAGGGCACTATATATTATTGAAATCCTAAAGCCTTTATACTTTACCTCCTCTCTTTCATGTTGCTGCCAAACCCTTTCTTAATTCTATAGTGAAATTGTGGCGTTTCCTCGCAGACACACATTGTCTCTAATCGATGACCACCTTCCCAAACATAGGGCTGAGGCATAGGGTTAAAATTTCATGGGGGTATATTTAACAAATTCTAAATCCCTGAAAGAGGGTAATGTCATCAGTGCACCTCACGGAGGGCACTGTATACATTACTGAAGGCTCTTTGTCTTGACATCTTAAAGCCTTTTTACTTTACCTCCTCTCTTCCTTGTTGTAGTCCAGCCCGTTTTGATTTTGATTATAACTTCATTGTGAAATTGTGCCTTATTTTTCACAGAGACAGCTTGCCACTAAATGGTGTCTCTCCCCACAACACAGGTTTGGGCCACAGGGCTAAAATTCAATAATCTATTTAACTAATTCCAGTTTCCCTCTTTACCTTCGCAAAACTAGATGATATCTGTTATTTCAGACATATAAATGAAAATTAAAATGTACTTACTGTATGCATAACTCGTAATTTTACCCTCCTGTGTCGGAGAAGCACATAAATAATCTTTATGAACACAGATATCCTTTTAGTGATGCACGCACAGACACACACACACACACACACACACACACACACACACACACATATATATATATATATATATATATATATATATATATATATATATATATATATATATATATATATATATATGTGTGTGTGTGTGTGTGTGTGTGTGTGCACTCAAACCATCGTTGTAAGAATTAGACGCTAGTTAAAGACACGTAAGTAAATACAAAGGAATAATATTTTTCTCTTAAGAAAATTAGATAGAAATTCCGAAATTACATTCAATGGGAATACAAAGTCCGTTAATGGAGAGAGAGAGAGAGAGAGAGAGAGAGAGAGAGAGAGAGAGAGAGAGAGAGAGAGAGAGAGAGAGAGAGAGAGACGCCCCCTTTCTTCTGTGAGTTTTAATGGGTTTCCGCCGCGACTGGCAGAACTGTTTAATTTGTGACTGGTCTCCCGTAATCAAATTTTAGCCAACCGTGTAATCTAGGATGTGTATTTTGGTACTTCGTTTTTAGGTTAAGCGAACGGTTTCCGTTTTTTTTCTCTCTTCTCTGTTTCTCAATAAATAAGCCTTTATGAATATATTCCTGTTAGCTATTATCGAGGTTTATAAAGCATATTGTTATGAAATTCGTTTATCAATTAGAAAATAAGATGAATTGTATTATAAATGATGTCTATATATTGATTTACACTCAAATTATCTAAAACGTTGGTAGCAAGCCTAAATTCAGTTAAGGAATATTATTGCTTCTATTTTTTCCTCTTCCTCCATCAAGTGATTTTTCTGATTTTTTTTTTTCTCTTTTAACATATTTACATCTATATTAGTTCATTCTCTTTTTCATACATGACCATTCATAAGCTATTTCTCTCCCTTTTTGTCTGTCTGTCTGTCTGTCTGTCTCTCTCTCTCTCTCTCTCTCTCTCTCTCTCTCTCTCTCTCTCTCTCTCTCTCTCTCTCTCTTGCTTCAGTTCGAAAAGTTGGTTCATTGGTCTTAAATTCAAAATATTAATTTTAAATATTTCGGCATTACTAAATGGGGGCGTTGTTTATACTTAATATTATCTAGTTATTAGGGTACAAATGGAACAATAAATAAATAAATAAATAGAAAGATAGATGTATGAATATGTCAGAAACGAATGAATAAATAATTTGTTTTGATTTCGGCAAATGAATAGATTCAATCAATTAAAAGAGCTTCAGTGCTGTCACTATATATCATTCAATAAATTCCTTTGTTTGCAACGGGAATTATTATTCATTTGGAATTATTATACACTGACATAATACCTTACTTTGTTTAAAGTTCTCTTTGTAAAAATTGTACATATTACATTTTGTTATTAACTTCTATTTGTAAATGTTGGATTAGATAAATATTTTGACTAAAAATTAATTCAAATAGGATTTCGTTGCTACATTTTATAATTTGATACATTTTTCTACATTCTTAATTTCCATTTGCATGTTTTATTCTTATTTTTCAAGATCAACAAGCGCTTTAAGTCACGACTAAATAAGTAATATCAGACAACTATTTTTTCAACAGTTATTTCGTTTTGATTGTTTTTAATCATATAAAGTAAACCTAGCAACATGTTTCCTTGTAAAATGTAATGACAAAATAAAAATAGCAAAGGCATGGCAGTTCACTCTCAAAGTGAACAAGCTCTTCCAGGGCATTTTTTATAGTGAAATGTGAGTTGTTTCCTTTCATATCGACGAGAAAAAAAATGGATATAAAAGCATAAAAAGATATCCAGTTAAAACTGACATAATGTTGAAGGTTATATCAAACGTGTAACGATGTAGCATCTACAATCATACATGAACTATCATACGACCATATCAAACTTATTTCTCTCAATCTGCATAATCATGAATTGAAAGCCCTATTCAACCTTCAAACCTCTTAGACGTGTTGCCTTTAATTATTGTTATATGATCAATCTGAACATAAACTTCATCGATCTTCGAAGCTGGTCCCTTTCAACATCCAAAGGTCTCACATCTGTTGCTTACATGGACAGACACGTGAATATTTTGAACGTTTCCAGTTAATCTTAGCGCCCAGGAGGGATAATGAGTATATGGAGAAGTGAATGAATTAAATAAGATTTATACCACTAGTCCATCTTGCCCTAAGGACTAAGAAATTGAGCGTTTGCGTGTGGAAGTTGCATAAGAAAACCCTTCTATCCAACCAGAGTTTTCTTGGATGACGGCGTTCCAAACTGATTGATTGAAAACTATCTGCCAGCACAGCATGCCTCCATTTGCATTGCTCACGGGCGATTATCTGATGCAACGGACATCGCCCCTCTGCCAGTCAGAGGAGAGGGAAGGATCAAAATGCTAATATTTTTGAGTTACGACGTAATTATTCACTACTTGATATTGAATAATTGATTTTTTTTGTATCGCTATTGTTCACTACCCTGTCGGTACAGCTGCTAGCATAAGGATCTATAATGTATCCTTACGGATGAAAGGGTTGATAGACAGTAGCTCTGGTTTAACAAAATGTGCCTTATGGAATTTGTGAAAAGTGAAAAACATTAATTTTTGGTCAGTAAAAAGAAAATGATTATTATATCAGGGATATCCTTATATTGTATAGAAGGATAACATGATTTAGAAATACACAAATAATCGTTAATGACACTTGTTCATGTCCCTTTGGGGGGGGGGTGTTCGGGTGGTAATTTGTTATATAAAAACATGTTCCATATACTTAAATTAAACCCTTTATAGGTAACAGAAATGTGATTTGTAAAATATCAAAGTATTGAGCATAAATAAAAAACTGAACTTGCCTAGTCTTATGCATACTCAGTTTCTTTAATACTCTCATGTTGGCAGGAAAAAAAAAATATGTCATCATTTACTATGAAAGGTAACACAATAATAAAAAAAAATAAACAAAACAAACGCTGATAAAAAGCACAACTAATTGTTATTGAAATACATCTATGGATTCAAAGAACCAAGATGTCAGTTGTGACATTCTCAAAACGAAAAAGATAATTATACCTCGCAAAAGAATATACATCGGATTTTATTAATTTGAATAATAATAATAATAATAATAATAATAATAATAATAATAATAATAATAATAATAATAATAATAAGAATTTTAGCAATTTTCATAGCATTGATAATAGTTTCAATAATTTCTATAATAATGATAATAAGTACATAGCAAAAGCAAGGAAGTTTAAGAGAGAGAGAGAGAGAGAGAGAGAGAGAGAGAGAGAGAGAGAGAGAGAGAGAGAGAGAGAGACACTCTAGTCTATCCAAGGTCAGAAAGGATGAAGTGTATCTCCGATACTGTGACTTAAGAAAAATCCTCTTATTTCCCCTTAACGGGAAAGAGGAGGCGTCGCGCTTGGTCGCGTCCAATGCTTACTGGGACCATCCCGTAAGTGTTTGGTCTCCAGCTCTCCGGTAGCTATCACCCGCTGATTATGATGGGTTGCCTAAATAAGGCTGCGCCGTAATAAATGGTTTAGTGGGCTGGCTAGATTACACCTGAAGGTAATTTGATCTCTTGGACTAATGTCATAGGAAGAGGGTTTGGACGGGGCCTCCCGCTATCACAGCCAAGGTGAAGGGGTTTAAGTGGTATAGACGAATCAACCACCCGTGATCTAGTACCTGCTGGTGATTATAGGATACCCTACTAAGGCAACGAGGGAGAATGGGATGATCCTACCGTGTACTTGCAAGTAATGAGAGAGAGAGAGAGAGAGAGAGAGAGAGAGAGAGAGAGAGAGAGAGAGAGAGAGAGAGAGACATGATTGTATTTCAGACATATCTTCCTCAACTAGTGATGTATTATTCTGATGACTGGGTGTGTGGTACTTATCTGCATGGTTGATGGGGTATTTAATAAGAAGGGTTAAGAACAGTGTCTATCACTCCATCAACGATTGGCTGATACCTTTGAAAGGATAGTCAGTAATGGTAGCTTCGAAGTACAGGGAGAGGCACATTTCTTTCAACAAAAGGGTAACTGATGTAAACAGATAAGAATGAAATCAATTTGGCTCTATCCAGCCTGGTTAAGAATAATTGAATCCTTACACGTATTTCATAGAAGTAGTTATTGGAATTCCCAATACAGTAATACCCTTAATGATAGTTTAAATGTATACTATAAAAATTACTTGTGTAAATATTCGCTCTTTTAAATCTGACATTGATGTCAGCAGATGGCAAAGAACTCGCTAGGATTTTTTTCGTTTTTTTATCTACTATGGTAACTGGTCCTTCTTTGTCTCAAGTTTCTGCAATCACATTGCGTGTTGCCTTTGCTTGTCTGGTAATGCTCCACCGACATCAGAAAAGGAACTTGAACACTTAAACTAACCAGGCGTCAGATGCCCGCGAACGATAAGTCCCCCGAAAGCCGATAAAAGAAATAAACTTCCTTTTACGACGTAACGCCACAGACCTCTCTTCCTCTTCTTTCAATCCCCATCGATGATGTTGTTGCATAAGTCATATAGTTAAACAACTTTCTTCTTTTAAAATAATGTTCGTATTGATGCTAATACAAATTATTCTACATGAATAAGCAAGAAATGAATTTGTAATAATAAATATTTGTCTATCTACATAGCAGATTATAATTGAAATATAATTTCCCGGCAAAAAATAAGCATTGCGTGTACACACATGGACAAAAACACCAACTACTTAATCAAAGCATCATGTTTTACAAAACTAGTTAGTATATACTGACAAACTGATACATTTATACATTTTCTATTTAGCTTGTGATTAATTTAGTTAGAACGGCTGGCAATGGAGATTGATAAGTCACCGAACTTTGATTTCTATTTTTCAACTTCTTTTGCACTATTGTATTTCAGGTATTTTTGGTTTTTCATCATCTATACGATAAACTTGATATTTTTACTCCTCCGTTTCACTTCTTTTGTTCTGATAGCTTGCATTTTTTTCTTCTTTAGTTTTATGGAAAGTCTTGAAAACCTAGAAAAAAAACATTGACGTTCTTGAACTTTCATTTACTTTTAGTTCCTGGAACTATAACAATTAAATCCTCTGAATTCTTCTTAACTTATTCTCCTTACTGCCTGCTCTTCTCAAGCTTCTTCTCTACCCATACTTTTGACAATTGTTAACTTAGAATTACAAACAATCTTCTGTTCCTGATATTTGTAGAGTGATTGCTGCTCCATTTTCTGAAAAACCTAGCGTTGTTGCACTAGAAAGTATCAGAGATGTTAACATATATGAACTGCAATAAGGATTTTTTTTTCCAACATCCCTTTTACCCTTTTATACATTCCGTAACTTGATCCTGGTTACTATCTGGCATTCCAAGTGACAGAAGCTTTAATGCACCTACATGTAATATCTTTTCGCTTTAATCACGTCGACTTCATGGCAGCACAAAATAATTAGAAAAGTCAGTTTCTTTCACAAGTAAATGGGTATCTAATGATCTGACACCATTTAACATGGCTGGTTAGCAATACAGCCCATTTCGGCACTGGTCACAAGCCTTGATGAATAGGGAGGGTGGTATTATCATTATTATTATTATTATTACTTACTAAGCTACAACCCTAGTTGGAAAAGCAGTATGCTATAAGCCCAGGGGCTCCAACAGGGAAAATAGCTTAGTGCGGAAAGGAAAAAAGGAAAATAAAATATTCTAAGAAGAGTAACAACAATAAATATCTCCTATATAAACTATAAAAACTTTAACAAAACAAGAGGAAGAGATATAAGATAGGAGAGTGTGCTCGAGTGTACCCTCAAGCAAGAGAACTCTAACCCAAGACAGTGAAAGGCCATGGTACAGAGGCTATGGCACTACCCAAGACTAGAGAACAGTGGTTTGATTTTGGAGTGTCCTTCTCCTAGAAGAGCTGCTTACCATAGCTAAAGAGTCTCTTCTACCCTTACCAAGAGGAAAGTGGCACTGAACAATTACAGTGCAGTAACCCCTTGGGTGATGAAGAATTGTTTGGTAATCTGTGTTGTCAGGTGTATGAGGATAGAGGAGAATATGTAAAGAATATGCCAGACTATTCAGTGTGTATGTAGGCAAAGGGAAAATGAACCGTAACCAGAGAGGAGGATCCAATGTAGTACTGTCTGGCCAGTCAAAAGACCCCATAACTCTCTAGCGGTAGTATCTCAACGGGTGGCTGGTGCCCTGGCCAACCTACTACCTCGACTGTAAGAATTGAAATGCCAAAACCTTATATAGAATGAACCATAATGTGTAACAGAACAGGGCTAAGACATTTTTTTGTAAATGGTTCATATATAAAACATCCTAACAATTTGACTGGACGATGGGAACTGCATCATGAGTGAGTCCAATCAAAGAAGTTAGCCTACATATGGTTTAGGGTGACAGCCTAATATTGGGGACTAGAATCGTTGGCTGACCTTATAAGGTAGAAGAGGGTAGAAGTTTTGTGTGCCCAAGAAAAATGATGGAAGGGTAACAAAGTGAGGAAGGTTGATGGTGGATATAATTTGTTTTATAGTGGAGTGAATGCACATGGAAGAAATATAGTTGGTATAATTCTAAGGAAACTGAAGTATTATTTCATTATGATAATTTGATTAAAAACTACGATGAATTAAAGTAGCGAAAACAAACATCTGGTATTTTTAAGTATCAAAGAAATTAATACATACTCTAATAACAAAACCACAATATCTAATGAACTTCCCAGAAATAAACGTGACAGCTGAAATTTATCTACAACAAATATTCTCCTCTACGGAGGATTCGAGCAAAAGGCCATTTCAAAAACTTTTCTGGAGATTCCAAACTTTGAGCGACAAGTTTGAAACTAGCTGGAGAGTCAGGATAAGTTGGAGAGTTATAAGGAAAGGAACTTGACCTATCACGAATATAAAATCGGTTGGTGTCTTTGATCAGCTCGTGTTATTAGACTTAATGGGATACCTGAAGTTCGTAGAAATTAAGGAAGCGTATTATCAAAGAAAGCATATATGTGAAAAATAGTAAAATAACATACACATATACACACAAACAAACACAGACAAATACACACACAAATATATATATATATATATATATATATATATATATATATATATATATAAATATATATATATATATATATGTGTGTGTGTGTGTGTGTGTGTGTGTGTGTGTATATATGTATACATATATATATATATATATATATATATATATATATATATATATATATATATATATATATATATGTACATATATATATGTTTATATATGTATACATATGTGTATATATATATATATATATATATATATATATATATATATTTATATGTATATATATGTTATATATATATATATATATATATATATATATATATATATATATATATATATATATATATATATGTATATTTATATATATGTAAATATATACAGTATATATATATATATATATATATATATATATATATATGTATAAATTTGTATATATATATATATATATATATATATATATATATATATATATATATATATTTATATATATATATATATATATATATATATATATATATATATAAATATATATATATATATATACATACATATATATATATATATATATATATATATATATATATATATATATATATATATATATATGTGTGTGTGTGTGTGTGTGTGTAATACGTCTAGAAAGGTTTATACACTCACTGAACAAAATCGAAAGTTCATATATTACACTTATTTTTCTGTCCCCTGGCCTGGGACACACACACACATACACGCACATACACACACACACACACACACACACATATATATATATATATATATATATATATATATATATATATATATATATATATATAAATATATATAAAATGTATGTATATATATAAAATATGTGTATATATATGCATGCATATATATATATATATATATATATATATATATATATATATATATGTGTGTGTGTGTGTGTGTGTGTGTGTGGGTGTGTGTTCAATATATATGTGTGTGTACGTATGAAGGCAGGCAGAGAGGGAGAGAGAGAGGGGGAAGGCAGGGGAATTGGCTCGTTTACCTTGAAAGCTACTGGTCTTCCCAACACATACGTGGAGAGATATTCCCTCTCTTCACCTTTGCCAAAAGCTGCATTTTTACATTGCTGATGCGCATGTATATTCATACCTGCCAACAAAAGGACTCCATACTCCTATTAAGTCATCGTCTAGACAAGTACGTCTTTTTCTAAGCTATGATAATATCAAAGTTTCTTACTATTTTTGTTTAGATGAATCACTCACTTCAACGAAATTTAGATTTAAGAATGATTCCTACGGTCTGAGCAAAGATTTGTTAGTAATTTTAGTCTTCTGGAAGCGTTTTTAACGTTATGGTTGCTGTCTGTGCAAAGATCTTGTAGTAATTTTCCTCTTCTGGAAGCTACTTAAATCTGCGAATAGTTGAACTGATATAAAAAAAAACCCTATTCACACATTTATTATTATCACACACGCTAACATGAAAATTATTCTCAGGTATACATTTTTTTTTTTTTTGAGCAGCTGAAAATGCGGATCACGAAAAGAGCACAAATCGAGAAAAAATGACATTCATATGTTTATTTATTTTATGAGCAGCTGCAAAAACGTATCATGGAAGAAAAGAACGAAGCGAAAAACTGCCCGCACCTGCCTTGACCAAATATGGCACTGGGGTAATACGTGGCCCGCATGATTCTGTCCCGGGAGGTTACACGGCCAAGTGCTTACCGAAGAGAAAAACATGCTTTGGATTTTGTGGAATAAAAAAAAAAAAAGATATACTAATGTGATATGTAAGATAGCCATATTTTCATGGAACTTTATTTCAACATTTTAATTTTCCTTTTGCTTCTCTATTATGTTCACCTGTTGATAACAATGTAAATCTTACTTTATCTATTTTTGTAAAGTTAATGAATTCGCTTAAAAATAAACTCCATTGCGTTAATTACAGTCAGGAAAAGGCTTAAAAGCTTGATCTAAATGCTCCTTTTGAAGAGGGAGAACACAGAAATGCCAACACGAGATGCCTGTTAAAAGATGTGTACTTGAAAGGAAACATTCCCAGTTCTGCTTCGTTTGTTTTTGTTGAATAACATACCAATGATTTCATCTATAGATAGTTATAACTTCCAAAAATATCATGAGATGACTAGTGATTAAAAGTGCATAACCATGCAAATAAGAGTTGAAAATCAACTCTTCAGCTTCTGCAAAGCACATTTTTTTTCCTATCCGTGTTCTACACAGGAAGCGGCAGTATGAATATGTATTTTATATTACCATACCGGTGAATAAATAACGCTACGGAATAAAAATACCATAATGTTATTTTATGAAGAAAAAAAATATTTAGGGTAAAACCTCTCAACTCCATTATTTTTCATATATGAAAGTATTAAATGATAATACACTTTAGAAAAAACATTTTCCCAAGTAATTTTGAAGCCACAACATATGCCATAAGAAACATGGAATTATTTAAGTCACTGGTAAAGTTGCCATGTTTCGAAACAGATGTAAATGGACGCCGGAAATGAGCTAGGTAGTAGGTTAGCCGGGTACCAGCCACCCACTAAGATACTACCGCTAGTGAGTTATTGGGTACTTTGACTGGCTAGACAGTACTTCATTGGATCCCTCTCTCTGGTTAAAACTCATTTTGTCATTGTTTACACATACACGAATAGTCTGGCCTATTCTTTCCACATTCCCCTCTCTCCTCGTACACCTGATAACACTGAGATTACCAAACAATTCTTCTTCGCTCTAGGGGTTAACTATTGCAATGTGATTGTTCAGTGGCTACTTTACTCCTGGTTAGGGTACATGACACTCTTTAGCTATGGTAAGCACGTCTTCTAGGAGAAGGATACTCCAAAATCAAACCATTGTTCTCTAGTCTTGGGTAGTGCCATAGCCTCTGTACCATGGCCTTCCATTGTGTTGGATTAGAGTTCTCTTGTTTGAAGATACATTTGGGCACGCTGTTCTGTTTTATTTATCTCTCTCCTGTTTTTATTTTCTATTTTTTCAGTCTTTATAATTCATATATGAAATATCTAATTTAATGTTGCTACTGTTCTTTGTAAAATCTCTTTTGATTTTTTATTACTTTTCTTTTAGTTTTTTTATTTCCTTGTTTCCTTTCCTCACTGGGCTATTTTTCCCTGTTGAAGCCCTTGGGCTTCTAGTAACTTGCTTTTACAATTAGGGTTGTAGCTAAGCTAATAATAATAATAATAATAATAATAATAATAATAATAATAATAATAATAATAATAATATTAATAGAGGAAACATAGAGCTAGAAATGAGAAGGTTACTCTGTAATTCCTTAGCCTGTCTCTCTCAACAAAGTCTGCAACACCAAGCTAGACTAAGCTTCTACCTGTATTTTATCTTACGAAATTCTACAGAAGAATGAAGTGAATTATGGCAGAAAGTTTCGATGGAATTTTCCTATTTTTTATTCAATTGCTGTTATCCTTTCTCGTGGAGCATTTTTTTCTTTTTTTATAGGTTTTTTTTTATAAAAAAGTAAATTTCTGAGTTTTTGCAGTTATATTTGTTTTTTTTTTTAATTCCTTTTATTTTTATTTCTTGCTCTCAATACTGATTGGTTTTTCAGTACAACACATATGTAAATAAAGGGTAAGGGATATTTTTATCTATTTATTTAATTTTTTTTTTTTTTTGCGTTGGATAAACTCATGAGAATTCTGGGCTTTAAAAATACGCGATCATAGCGAAAATGAGTTGGACATTTTAGAAATTACTAGGAACGTCACATGTTTACAAAGCAGATTTGTTAATTTTCTACTTTTATGGTTTTACAAAGGTTTGAAATCAGGTTCACTAAATTCACGTGAAATTTCGACTGTTTCTGTACGGTTTTTTTGAGAAACCAGCAGCTTATTCAAATAATAAAATAATGATAAAAACGTTATATATATATATATATATATATATATATATATATATATATATATATATATATATATATATATATATATGTGTGTGTGTGTGTGTGTGTGTGAGTGTGTATATATATACATATATATATATATATATATATATATATATATACATATATATATGTATATATATATATATATATATATATATATATATATATATATATATATATGTGTGTGTGTGTGTGTGAGTGTGTGTATATATATACACACACATATATATATATATATATATATATATATATATATGTGTGTGTGTGTGTGTGTGTGTGTGAGTGTGTGTATATATATACACACACACACATATATATATATATATATATATATATATATATATATATATATATATATATATATATATATATATATATATATATATATATGTATATATGATTCAGGGCTTGGACTTTGTCCCCGGTATTATCTTTCCAGCTACTTGGGGATTTGATATACAGCCGGGCTTTCATAGGCATGTTGATGAAGGAAGTAGTTTTCTGGGACGACTCTCCTGCGCCTGGTATACGGTAGGAAATAGTCTTCTCAAGTGTAAACATGTAAACATAAACATTTCCTGACTCTCACACTATTTCTTTACCTCGGTTTCAGTGGTCAGAGAGTCATATATGTCTCAGTTGAGTGGATATTTTAATAGATTTATTTATTTGACAATTTATTTCTTGAAAACGTTCATGTACATGCTACTGACCAGTACAGTGTAACGCTCTAGCATGGCGTTCACATGAACACCAGTTCGAGTCCTGCATTTATCCTTGGGTTGAAGGTAATGCGAGGGTAAGGCAATATGGGAGGGTGCGGGTGGGGGGAGGGGGGGGGGGGGAGATTGGCCGGCTGAGGCTGACATTTTAATTACCATCTCTTCAGATGAAATTGAAACTGAAACTTAGTACCATTAACCTTTACCAACAGGAAGTCTGACAAAAGAAGAAGATTTTTCTAGTCTATCTACTTACTTCAAAGAAATATTCTTCAATTCCGTAAGGATTCCTTTCTCAGCGAATCTATCAATATTGTGTTTTCCTAATCAAAAACAGACTCCGAGTGAAATGATTAGAATAAAATACTATAATTAATCCTTCAAGCCAAACTTTATAAACATCAAAGGTCCAACTTGAGCCACCTGATTATATATCCTGTATTAAAGGATAAGAATAGTAACAAAGTCTTTTAAAGGTTAAATAATGGTTTAAACTGTGAAATATTTTCATATAGATTACTCATTAACTAGGAAGGGCTTCATTAAGTGTGCTTTGATGTTTGGTCTGTGATAAACCCCTATTAGTTTTCTTCCTAATAATAGGCGATTTTATCATTTCCCTCCTTAAAAGTTGTGCCGCTTTCAGCAGGGAGCAAGATACCCTTCGACAAAGAAGACGGCTGCCAAAGTAAGTGAATTCTCTAAAACACTGCGTTACTGTTCTCTTAACCGATCATGTAATACAAGTTATATATGATATATTTGTAGACGAGATTTACAACAATCTTGAAACGCATATTTTACAGATCATAATTGGTATCATATCGAAGTCTTTTAATTCGAGTTTCTTTATGCATGCAATAATATCGGAGCTTGAATCCATGAAATAGTATGATAATATTTGAAAGTAAGTCCTAAAGAGCATAGCAATCACCTATAAGGATAACTTTTGATGTACGATAATCATAAAACGGTAATTAATAGAAATCTATATTGAATGAAAAACCATCAATTTTCACAACGTTCCTTTCTATCTTTATACCTATTACTAAAAGAAAAAAAAAAACCGGTAAATTAATATCTTGGTTTATTTTATTCTTACCAAGTTTTGTCTGACATGATAATACAAGCAAAGCTGAATGGGCGCCCGGTTTAAAGCATGTTATAATACATACCTCTACTTATTTATCTAAAGATATCTTCCTAATCTAAATAGAATCAACCTGCGAATTTCTGAGATTACCAGGGCTTTTCTCCTTGGCAAAGTAATCGCCAGTTGAGATGCACAAACGCTCAGCTTGAATTTGCTTCAACTAAGTTGGCTGTCGGTAACGATTTGAATTTTTCCTCTTTTCAACGTGTATTTCAAGGATTGTTTGGGCGTCGGTCCGAATCATCCCTGCCACGACTAAATACTCGGAAATTCTCACATTACTTCACATAGTATACCGACTACACAAACTATAATATAGATTAGGGATTTGAAATCAGAGAGTAACACTAAAAGAATGTACCTCGTTTTATTTAATTTTTTTTTTTTTTACAACTGAATCAGTCAAGGTTTTCATTTGTAAGACGAGGAGTTCCGATGATAAATTTTGTATTACATAATATGAATTGGAAAATTAGATTTCAGATAGATTTTCATATCAGCTATATATACATTATATATATATATATATATATATATATATATATATATATATATATATATATATGTATATATATATATATACATATATACATACATACATGAATATATATATATATATATATATATATATATATATATATATATATATATATATATATATATATATGTATATATTTATATTTATATATTTACATATACTGTATATGTATACATGTAAGTGTGTATACACACACGCATATATATGTATATATATATATATATATATATATATATATATATATATATATACATATATATAATATGTTTAAGTATATATATATATATATATATATATATATATATATATACATATACATATATATATATAATATATATATATATATATATATATATATATATACATATATATATATATATATATATATATATATATATATATATATATATATATATATATATAAATTTTATGCCCTTCAATATGTATTTCGCTCTGCCACAGGAACTACATTACATACCCATAGAGAAATACTTTTAAAGATAGATATTTATGCCTGGGAAAGGATTCGATTCTTAGAGTGGATAGAAATAAAATTAATCAGTAGACATTAGCCCACTCGGCTGCAAAGAGAAATACGCTTTGATTTGGACTCGGATGTATGTAATCATGCTGAATTCAGGATTTGTTCTTAAAATCAAATGTAACCCACATTCACCATTACCGTTGATTGGTATGCATGTAACACGTAGCCGTTTTATATTTGTATCACCAACACTCGTGTTTTTTTCTTATTTCAGTTAAGCCACAAATAATGTTTAATATTACGTTTGGTCTGCTAAGCGATCATAGACCAATAGGAAACTCCTTTAATAGATATATTCGCCCAACCAAGCACTTGAACCTTAACGCCGATAAGTATAACTGTAAACAGTAAATTTTATATATATATATATATATATATATATATATATATATATATATATATATATATATATATATATATATGTACTGTATATATATATATATATATATATATATATATATATATATATATATATATATATATATATATATATATATATATATATATATATATATATGTACTGTATATATATATATATATATATATATATATATATATATATATATATATATATATATATATATATATATATATATATATATATATATATATATCACAGGAAGTGCAACACAATTTGCAAAAAAAAAAAATCATTATTGTATGTACCAAAGATTATGAATTATTCGACGATATAAAATGTTTGCTGTTTTATAGCTATAGGATATTTCATTTTTCCGTTCTCGATGTACACCATTTTTCCCGCAGAAAATGTAGGTGAGGTATATACATTAAAGATGAAGTATCTTTTCGGTATGCAAAGTTAAATTATGGTTGTAACACAGTTTCCTTAATATAGGTATTTAGTATCATATTCTGTAATAAGTGAAACCATTTCCATTAGCTAAGAATTGGAAAACTCTAATATATTTATTTACGTGAAGTGAAATAAAAAAAATATATTAAACATTTTTTATTTTTGTAGCAAAAAGGAAACTAGCGTGAAATACTCCATGAAATGTAGGTTTGTGGTTTCAGAAATACTATAGGCCTATATGGAATATATGATATACTTTATATTTTTTATATTATATTTTCAACAGATTAATATAAAAAGAGAGTATAAGTAATGGAGAAATTTGTTGAAAAATCATTACGGAAATTTTATATTTGAAAATCATATAACCATATAAACAATTGGTGCTTTTTAAAAAAAATTTCATATATACACATTAAAAAATTTTGCCTCAAAATAACACAGAATAGTAATTTTTAGCGAACAAGGGAATAGATTTACAGCAGCGCAGAATGTAAGAAAAAATAATAACTAATATTGAGTGCCATTTTGTCGCGCTGAGCAATATGGAAAAATAAAACTAAAAAATTAGTTTGGATTAATCCTCCAAGGGAAAAAAAATTAGAGCTTAGGATATGCTGCATGAATTTTAAATGCAACTATCTAAAAAAAAAAGAGAGAGATCGCATTAAAGCGTAGTGAATTTAGACGAACAAAGCACCATGATATTTAAAATCATCCCCCCCACAAAAAAAAAAAAAATAATATAAATTTCGAATGAAGTCTACAACAATAGGTAACATTGAAGACATCTTACATGTATTTAAAACTTCATTTTCATAAAAAAGTACGAAGAACAAGGCCACATACAATATCTGGCTGTAAAATATCACGGAAGTTTTCATCGTAAGACCTGAAAGTTTGTCGATTTTATCGAAGACATGGAACATTAGAGGAAGGTTATGAGAGGATTGGCATACTAATCCCATTGGATTCCTTTAACTAGATTTGAAAAATAAAGGTTTCCGAGCATATTATACCTGATACGGCTTTCCCACGAGTGGCGAGGGAAGGCAAAAAGAACAGAATTAGCAATGGATGCTGCAATAAAAGGAATCGGGTCAAAGGTAAATGAAGACTTAATAACATGTAACAAGAAGGAACGAGCAGGGAACCAATAATGGAAAACGATCTTTGCTTTATATTATTTTCTTTTTATTTGTTTACATTTTTTTTCTTCTTACAAAAAGACTAGATAATGAAGGTAAATTTTCATACTCTTGGTGGAGTAGTACTCCTCATTGAAGGATATATATATATATATATATATATATATATATATATATATATATATATATATATATATATATATATATATATATATATATATATATATATAATTATATATATATATATATTTATATACTGTATATATATATATATATATATATATATATATATATATATACATATATATATATATATATATATATACATATATATATATATATATATATATATATATATATATATATATATATACACATATATGTATATATATATATATATATATATATATATATATATATGTATATATATATGTATATATATATATATATATATATATATATATATATATATATATATATATATATATAATTTTTCTCCTCTTTTTTCGTTTGTTTGTTTTCTTATCCTGATTCAGTGCCAATTGCGTTATATTTATTGCTTCGTGTATCATAACGATATAATGTAATCAAGTTCGTACCGCACTGAAACGTGATTAGTATGAGGGAACATACAAACGAGTTCTGATAAGAGAGAGAGAGAGAGAGAGAGAGAGAGAGAGAGAGAGAGAGAGAGAGAGAGAGAGAGAGAGAGAGAGAGAGAGAGCGAGAGAGAGAGAGATGCTTTTCAAATATTAATGGAGGCTGGAAAGGATGGTGAAGTCACAGATAGCAAAATGCT
Organism: Palaemon carinicauda; assembly: GCF_036898095.1. Classification (NCBI taxonomy): domain Eukaryota; kingdom Metazoa; phylum Arthropoda; class Malacostraca; order Decapoda; family Palaemonidae; genus Palaemon; species Palaemon carinicauda. The sequence continues at coordinate 39,415,435 of NC_090751.1, forward strand.
GCTTAAGGAGAGAACTGTATTTCTCTAGCAATAGAGTAAATGAACAGGGTTTATTCCGTATACAAATAAGACTCCTAGAAGGACTACTCGACAACTACTGTAAGTCAAACATCCATTCATCCTCAATAGAAAAATCTTCCAAATAAAAAGTATAAATTGAGTAGAACGTGAATGAAGCTGAGGAAATTTCTTCAAAAAATAAATTAGTTGAGAACCGAGGAAAATGGGGAGGGAAAAAAATCTAAATAGACCTTTCGTTTACAGGTCGGGGCTCCCAGGACAAGGTAAACATATTTAAAGTTTACGGAAGCAGTAGGCTGAGAAGGGGAACGTCGACAGGAGATGAGGGGAGATTATAAGGGAAGCTGCAGGAAGAAGGGAGAAAACTCCTAAATATAGTAAGAAATGATCGAGGGGGAATAACGAATACTTTAATGGACTATAAGTCGGAATTTATGAGCGGACAGAATAAAATATTCCAAAACATTCACAGAGGGAATCCGAAATGTTGAAGGTATAGTAAGCCTTTTTCTACCTGATATTTTTTTTTTTTTTAAAAGTCTGCTTTTTTAAAAAAGGAATTTTAAGGGGAAAATAATCTGTATTTCAAATGGTAAGGAGGTGATATGAAAGAGAAAGGATGGTATAAATGATTATTACAAAGGGGTGACGAGGTCTCGGCCAAAAAAGCGGTGCAAAAATACCTTCAAACTGGAATGAGAATCGGAGGGAGAAACAAGAAGTAAAGTTTTGAACAGGAACTGAGGCGAATGCAGGGATATTTCATTCTATGGGAATACAATGGGAATTGCGAAATATTACTCCATGATTATAAAGGGATTGGAATTTGTAATCAGAATTCTCTCGCAACAAGGGAAAACACGAGGGAAAATGTTCGTTGTGAAAATCCTTTTCCATTACGCCAAACGCGGCATTGGCTTCGAATGCGGAGTTCCTGTGCTCTTATGGATGCTATTGACAAAAGTAAAGCGAAGTGTTTGATATAGAAATTAACTAGATTTGTGATGGATAGGGTGGGATTTTCTTTCAGGAGAGGAATACAAATATCATTCTTTGTTTTACTGCGCAGATCTAATTAATGGAAAGAGGAAATGCAATCGCTGATTTAAGTTAATGTGCTTCTCAGTACGCTTGTGAGGTTCATTTTGCATGGTTGGTTTTAAGCTAGTTTTGTTGCATGAAATTATATCAATCGTATAAAGGTAACTAATTCTTTTCATGGCTTCACTGATATTGAATAAACGTAATCGAAAATGTGTAACGTCCATACAATCATAGAAAGAATGATGTTCTATCCCAGTATCATTTTAATTAAATTTATCATGAATTTTATCTACTTTATATTTTTTATTAACCCTTATAATGATATGCAGTTTTCCAAATTTCCTTCTGTACCAAATAGTCTACTAGATAATGCATCTTAATCTTTAATTACTTAGCTTAAAAGCTCTTAGAATATTCAAATTAAGATACTCAACTCTAACAGTAGAACACATTTCATCTTGATTTTTATATTGACAATAAACAGATAACAACGTTGATATATTGTTTAATATTCTGATGTTTACTTAGTCTTCAATCTAAGGCACATTTATTTAATTTTATTGTTTAGTTTGAATAATATATCAAAGCTTGGCAAGTCTATTATTTTTAAAGGAATATATCATCCCTTCTGTAAAGGGACCAGCCTTCTGTAAACTCTTATTAACCTGATATATGTGGAAAAATAACTCTCTTTTATATCTACAATCAAGTTTTATTATTGAATAGAAATTATTGAAAATGTGAAGCATCTATACTATCAAAAATAAAACAAAACATTTTGCTATTTCGATGACGTCCCATTCCAGTCTTTTATCTATTTTAATTAAACATTCTATCAATTGTCACTTTTATTTTTCATTTTCAAAGGACCCGTAAAATATATTTTTCTATATTATATTCTCTTCCTTTGAGCCTGCTAGGCAATGTACCCATAAGTTTCATCACTTATCGTAGCAGCTTCTATAATATTCAAACTGAGATACTCCACTTTTCAGGTAGTCAAGCACTACATTTTGTCTTGATCCTTAAAGAAATGTAGTCAATATCTTTGATACATTAATCTTCCCTGGGTCTGAGATTTGATTTTAAATATTTCAATCTTTTTAGGACTCTATATCAAGTAATATATCTCAACTTGAAGCCTATAGCAGTACTTGGTAATACTATTTCATACTTTTATAGGAGAAACATTATTTCTTCTCGAATGTAACTAGCC
>NC_090751.1:39422715-39460215 GCF_036898095.1 Palaemon carinicauda
GCAATGAGTGTAATATGTTTAATTATTAAAACCCTTTGAGCGCCAGCCCCTCACCAAAGGATTTGGCACTTGAGCCCCAGATATCTTTTTGGGACATTTTACTTAATTCATCTAAGCACAAAAACTATACATGATAGGACTTTATAGTATTCTTTAATATATGAATAAAAGGATTCGCTTTCTATTGATATATAATTTTACATATTTGTAAGATTTTCAAATGTATAAAAATTAAAAGGGAGATAGAAAAAAAATGGTAATGACTAAACGTAAAATCCGTCCTTATTGCCGGAGGTTTAAAAAAGTCAGAAATAAAATACATCAACTGAAGCTCGAAGAGTATTTTATTGTTGGTTTGTTGTGGCAGGATACAGAAATAAATACTCATACCCATGAATCTTACGGACAAAATTTTTCTCAACACAAACCTTCTAACTTCGTTATCTTTACAACTAGACATTTGAACGGAAAGATATCTAAACGAACTATAATTCTTAATCATATATTGCTTCAAATTAATGACTACAAAGAATACCCAAAACCAACTTAAAAGTCATATAAAATATAACCATATGGAATATATATACAGCATATATATATATATATATATATATATATATATATATATATATATATATAATATATATATATATATATATATATATATATATATATATATATGAGTGTATATATATATATATATATATATATATATATATATATATATGTATATATATATATATATATATATATATACATATATATACATATATATGTATATATATATATATATATATATATATATATATATATATATATATATATATATGTGTGTGTGTGCGCGCGTGTGTGTGTGTAAACACTGTTGCACACACACTAGACTGAAACGTCTAAAAACGGCACTCTGCCACAGAATAAAAAACACACTTACGAACACTCCTAGCTAACTCAACTATCCCACCATAACCAAAATAAATAAGAGTAAACCCATTCTATTATTCACAATCATACCAAACAAGATCAAAATAACACAAATTGATACATAAAAAAAAAAAAAACTTTCAATACTGATAGATAAATCCAGCTTTCAAAACCCCCTTTGAAATACATTCATTGCCATCCAGACATCTAAACAGATAAATATAAACAAACCTTTGGTTATTTCAGCCTTACTGTTTCAAACAATCACTGCACTAATTACCTCCATCACTCTCTCGTTCTCCCTCTCGCCCTGTGAAAGATTTAGTAAAACAAAGCAAAATATCAATGTTAAAAAAAAAAAAAAAAAAAAAAAAAATTATTCCCAACGTGATAGATTATGAATCCTCCGATGAATTCAAATCATAATAATTATTAAGTTGTAAGGATCATAATTAGAATAGTTATGATTTAAAGATTATTCAAAATCCTCATATAATAGATGGTGCAGATAACGATAGTCAAAACAAATCTCCTAGGAGACAGGAAATATTTTTTACAAAGGCCAACAAATCATTTATAACCTTTTCCGTGATCTAAATCCTTTACCTTTAAAGGTCATACTGTGTAGAGCAAATGACAAAATAATCGTTATGTTTTATTAATATGAAGAGGATGTGACTAAAATATTCATGGTGATGATTGTTGTAAACCAGCTAAGCCCCTCTCTTTTGCAATGGGTAAAATGGTCTCTATAGCAGCTAATCATTAGGTCGATACTGATTTTCTTTAATCCCGCGTGGATGTTCTTTGGATTTGCTGATAAACACTGGGCAAACGTACCCGTTCGGTTATTATATATAGCTTACAATAAAATCCTTATTTGACCTATTGTATTAGTCATTTATATGAAGAACTAGATGATTGCCCAATACAAAAGGGAAAGCTATGAGTGTAATATAGAAACGTTAAAAACCATCAAAGATGATAATGCCATGAGTTTTTTTTTGATCTGTTATATACATATTTTTCCGATTTTCAGCCTGAAACAGTTGCAGCGTCTCATTCTTCCAAACTTTCGGCGCTCTTACTACCCGCAGCATTAGTAGTCCGATCAAAGTTTGACTCAACTAATGCGTCCCCTATTTCTTGTTTCCCTTGCAGCGATTTATACTTCCATTTCCAAGACAATAACTTCGTAAAATCTATCGTAATTGAACTGAAGCCTAAAGGAATAGACCTGTGAATTCCTTTGCAAATGATATTTACCATTTTTCTATTGTCCTAATCATCCAACGCATAATCTATGGGGCAGGGTCCTGATGCACATTGATGCTTCATTTCATTATTTCTCTTTATGAATATGTCATGTGTTTCAAAATATTGACAGTCGTGGATTTCCCATCTTTTCTTTTTCTCAGCTCAGCATTACAATCGTTTAAAACGGCAAGTTGTGATAACAAAACGATGGCTTAGAATATAAAGATGCGAAGTAATAATACTTTTTTAGCCTCATTCTATATTAGGATTTAGGAGTGCCTCCTCCTTTCGTTCATTTGTTCGGAATTTATGATGATATGACATTCTTGTACAACCTCTTAGCTCTATCTTACATGATTCAGTCTCGCACGATATCGTCCAGCTTTTCGATGTTCTAAGAATTTAGAGTTTTTATTGCATTCTATCATCTTTAATATCACAGAGTATTTAAAGATTGGAGGGCAGCTTTCCTGTTTTCAACAGGTCTTGGTCTGATCTACGCTTAATAGGGCAAAATAGATTATAATCTTTAACTTTTGGGCCTTATTCGTATTCAGTGAAAATTCGTTTAATTTTGTTCTACAATACGACTGGTGGTCTAACCTCACGACAAACAGTCTCTATTCACATACTGTCTTTTCTATATTCAGAAAATATACAAACAAGATGAACGTCCGTTGGACATAACACTATGTCAAAGTGAGGCAATGTACCTCCTAAACGAAAAGAAAATGTCTTTGCCGTTATTACTATTTTCGCATCCTAAATCTAATCTCTTCTAGTCCATTCATAAAACACCTTTTTGGCCTAATTTTCTTAAAGTAAGCAAACAGACCAACAAGTAAACAAACTGAACCAAACTTATTAAGGTACACATCTTCCTGGTCAGGGATAGAAATTTGACATTCTTTGGTCTATTCATGGATGTATTTTATACCAAATACTGTTACTGTTAATCTAACTTATCTTACTCAGTTCCGGTTATAACCAGCTAATTCAAAGGTTCTTATTTACATTCATTTAAGAAAATTAGACAATCTTCCTACAGGTGCTCATCCTCATGTTAAAAAAATCACTGAACATTTTTGCGAGTGGTCCAAGATTTATTTTTATCTTACTTTATAGCACCTTACTGCTTATATCTAAGAGGGCATTAACTCATGAATGTTAATTTTGGCACCATCATTGGATTTGCACACGTTTGAAGATATTTGGCTAGAGCATCCCATAGATTCCATATCTTTGAAATAAAATAGGAATATAAAGATAACTAAAGCCTTGATAAGAGAAGGCCAAACAAAAATTTCATTAATTACTTATTCCTTTTAAGAATATGAAAATTGATCAAGATATTTTCCTTATCCCATGACATTTTTACTACAACTTTTCGTGGCTTGTTATCTAGATTATAGAGAATGAGCATTGCTTTTAAAATTCTACTTTTGTTTTTATAACTGATTCAGTACCTTCGGTTTTTAGTTTAACAATTATCTGCTACAAACGACTGATTAAAGTATGAATTATTAATCATACAATTCTGTTTTCATCGCATTCACTTTTAGTGCACCAACAGTTGACTTCCAAACTTTTGTTCCTTAATTCGGTTTAGCATTCGTCAAAAAAGCAATAAATTACCACAAAACGATGGTTTCGTTAAGAAAAAAAGGATGCAGACTCCCTCTCTCTCTCTTTCGTTCTCTCTCTCTCTCTCTCTCTCTCTCTCTCTCTCTCTCACCCAGACACACACACATACGCACGCATAACCTCGTACATATTAATATTATAAGGCTTTTCCTTGCATATTATTATATACTTCTTTCCATGTGTATCATTAATTTCTTCTGCAATACACCAAGATACAGAGAGGTTAATAGGTATTTGCGGCTGCGCCTCTTCGAACAGTGACGTCAGTAAGATTTCATACATAGATAGTAGTGCACCTCCCGTAGACTTTACACAAATGTACTGTAGAAAACCATTAACAAACCCAAGGGCCCATGCTGTCACAAGGATAACTCCATCCAGTGCGCAACAGCCACACATTTTGAAACAAAGGTCCGCCTTCCTGCAAATGCCTGGTACACCTCTCTGTACCTTACAATACACACAATTTTCTGTAATATATGATGTAACGCTTCGTGTTGAAGAGGTAATAGATTCTCTCTCTCTCTCTCTCTCTCTCTCTCTCTCTCTCTCTATCTCTCTCTTCGAGTATATTTTCTCTGCAATTTTAGTTCCTATAGAGGTGCTGAAGATTACTTATTTTCCAAAACAGTTCATGCCAAGAACATCAAAATCAATTTCTAAAGGTTTCAACCGCCACTCATGGGTGCCTAAGCTTCCTCTCCACCTATGAATTGTTACCCACCTTTACATTTAAATATCCTAGTATAACCACCCTTTAATATATTGTAAAACCAGCACCAATTAACACATTCCCCAAAGATTATATTTTGTTCCCATACTTTTTCAATCACAAGTTTTAACCTGCACCACTCTTGGGTGCCTTACCCATACAATATTTGACCTTTCCACCCACCGCTAGATTCCTCCTAACGATTCAAGACCCATCATTTACCCATTTATGATTCTTTAGACAACGATAGACGCAATCACTCTTTATCCTTCCTATTCTTGAACTCGCTACCTTATCCCTTCCGTATCACAAAATATTAAACAATCCAACTTTCTCTCCGTGTATGAATCAGCTATCCTATATTCCTTGTCATATTCATCAATATCAAGGATATTCAAAACAGTAAAACTTAATGTCCTAAGGTGGCCTATAAGGGAACGTCCTTGACTGGTGATCACCAGACTTGGGTTCGAGTCCCGCTCAAGCTCATTAGTTCCTTTGGTCGCTGCAACCAGTCCATCCTTGTGAGGTAAGGAATTGGGTTTCGGGGGAGCCTATAGGTCTATCTGACAAGTCATCAGTAGCCATTGCCTAGGTCTTGGGTGGAGAGGGGGCTTGGCCGCTGACCGAATGTATATATGATCAGTCTCTAGGGGACTGTCCTGCTTGATAGGGAAACGTCACTGTCCCTTGCTTCTGTCATTCATGAGTGGCCTTCAAACATTTAAACACCTATTCGGTAACTCTCATGCCACCCAGAGTTGCAAACATTCCTACTGACGCAGAACCAGAGTCGGAAGAGACGAGGGCTCATCTGTCATCAATGGGGCATTCCCTCCAGCCAAGTTCGGTCCTGACTTTAGCCCTCACCCAAAGCACTGGCACTGCCTAGGGTAGCAGTGTCCTGGTTGCAACGTTTATTACCACAATGGTAGTAGTTCTCAGTGAAGACTGACCTAATGTAAGCGGTTATCCTTGGTCTTAAGGGAGGAACTCATCCACCATAGGATATCTCCTCGCCAAAGAGCTCACAAAGTCTAGACGAGGCCTAGACTTAGTGCGTTACGCATACACACACACAAACACACGCGCGCGCGCACACACATACACACACATACACACACACACGCATACACATAAATTTATATATAATCTATATGAATACATTCATATATGATATATAATCATTGAAGAATATTAAGAGCAAAAGAACTATTAAGCAGGGTCAAATGAAACTTTTGCCTCTGTTATATTGCCTCTATTGCATTTTAATATTTTCATTTCGGAATGTTATCATATTGTTTTAAAACTATATTCATGGTAATTATTTAGAATTTTTTAATATATTCTTAGAATAAAAAATATATTCACGGTGATATATTTTGATATAGATATTTAAAGGGAGTTAAGAGACATTTTCTTAAATAAGTATAAATCCAGAATCTATATATTCTTTATATATAATTATGGAAATCTGTTGATTACCCTAAAATTGTTTACGAATGACAAGGTCTCTAATAGGCTGAATATACACAGATACTGTACTATAATGCAGGTTGTAAAATTCATGAGCCCCCTGAAGCAGAAATCACAATTGAGCATATTTCCTCTAATTATGCCTTTTCCATTGTTTTCGTGATATTTAAAATTTCGCATTCATACTGAAACATCTTTTTTTCTCTTCATAAATAGAATTTATAAAACAGACTCTCATAAAACCTACGAAGCGATACACGTGAAGTTCTAAAATCCTAATCCACATAGAGTCGTTATTGCGTAAAATGAAAGAAAAAAAAAACATTAAAATATTTCCACGTAGAAAGGAAACCTGGATAATGGAATACGCCCTTTGTATGAAAAAAACTGCGAAAACTGCAAAAAAAAAGTGTCATACTCCTGATGGTCAAATAATACTGAATATCCGTGTGTGGAAAAAAATCCAATATGTAATGGCTATGAGCTCTTGCTGAGAGGAGACACTGGTGAAATATAGAAACACTGAGAGCCGGATAGTGTAGGTTAGGATTCGTAGGGATATATAGAATATTGAACATTCTGGAAAGAATGGAATAAGGGAGAAGGGGAATTCTGAGAGAAAGATACAAAAATTAAAAAGAGAAAAGTTTGATATTTACTCATAGTTGTAATAAATTAAATAAATCGGCTAGTCTAGCATTTACATCTTATAAAGAGGGAAATGATAATGAAATGCAAGAAGCAGTGTGACAAAAATACCCAACTCAAAGAAAACAAGAGATTCAAAAGATAAAAAGACTATTATGAAAAAGACGCATTAGACACCATAGAATTTGTATATAAAAGTTTTGGTCCCCAAAGATAGTCACCATTACAAAAGATGGTCCCTATTATCTAGGAAGTTTGAACCTTTTTGTGGTATCAAGCTCTTTTCGGTGAATTGTTTTTTCACGGGTAACTATAAAACAAAGTATTTTCACTCCTTCACAAGATGAACTGCAATTGGGCTATCACATGATAAAGAGAAAAGGAAGTGGTCCCATTCAAGCTCTTTTTCCTGATTTTGTTTCAAGAACGACATTGAGCCGACTTTGATTAATGTGCTACCTAGAATGAGCAAACACCTCTAAGATTTTGATAAATATCTTGTGTAATACCAATTATTTGTAGCCATGTGGTTAAAGAATATGACGAGAGGAATTCAGCTATGGCAAAAAAAAAAAAAGGACATCTACTGTAGAGTGGCTTTATAACTCCTAGAAAATTATCGTATTGCTAGAAGATTCCATTCGGAAAGTTTTAACTCCCGCCTTATCTATATACATTGACAGGATTCTCGTTGATTCGTGTCCTGTGTTAGACCTTCAGAACTTAAAAAAGATATCATTTATAGCAACATAAGTATACGAAGAAATAAGAATAACATATTTGTGAACTGTACAGAAATGGCGAAGGGAGAGTTGAAGGCCTCACAAGTATTAGTTACTCATATTGAAATACTAAAAGGGGCCAGGCAGTTCATAATTATATTCTGTACGTTTTTCACTTTATACTTTTCCATTCCTCTTGATTTTACATTAGTAAACTAGGGATTCGAATAGAAATAGCCACTAATGACCCATTCATTGTCATTGCAACTTAGGAATAGAAAACACTACTATGAAAGATATATTATTCTAGCTCGTAAGTCCCTTGTTAGGCTGGAGGAACGTAGAGAGTAGAGGTCCCCTTTTATGTTTTGTTTCATTTGTTGATGTCGGCTATCCCCCAAAATTGGGGGAAGTGCCTTGGTATATGTATGTATGTAAGTGGCACTAATTCAATTCATCATGAAAGAAAACCTCGAAAAATCTTATGCAACTAAAATATAATGTACATTGATATGTCATAAAACACTGACTTTACTAAGTCAGAGAAGAAGTTAACATATTAAATTGGTAGAAATGAATCCAAGAAAAATATAAAACTTTGGAATCAACTCTTAATTTCAACTAGTCTACTGTAAGTTTCACCTTCATATCAGTTTCCCGTCAAAACTCCAGTCGTTGCCTGGAGAAAAGTTAGGGAACTATTCTGCGCTATCATTGTACTCCAACACCTGCACAGAAAAGCAGGGAGAGAGAGAGAGAGAGAGAGAGAGAGAGAGAGAGAGATCTAATATTAGTATTGTAATGATAATACATTTCCACTCACGTGTTTATATAAATGTTTACAATATACACATACACACACACACGCATATATATATATATATGTGTGTGTGTGTGTGTGTGTGTGCGTGTGTGTGTGTTTGTATATATATATATATATACGCACACACACACACACACACATATATATATATACTGTATATATATATATATATATATGTGTGTGTGTGTGTCTGTGTGTGTGTGTAAATGCGTGTGTGTTTCTATGTGTTGATTGAAAGGCCTTTGAAGAAACAAAAGCTCCAGATAAACCATTATCTGTCAAACAATACAAATAGCTCTCATTTCAATAAACCAATGTGTATTGTTCAAAATACAGCGATTTATTTGATTTCCATTGTTTCTTTAATGGGTATTTTCAAGAAACATGATAAACTGATTAATTGCAGTTCATACAAATATATATATATATATATATATACATATGTGTGTATGCATATACATATATATATATACATATATATATATATATATATACATATAAGAGAGAGAGAGAGAGAGAGAGAGAGAGAGAGAGATAAAATCTTTTCTTCTGTCTTTATCTGTGAATGACAATGTAATTTAAGGCTCACTCGCACAAGCACAGAAGGAGGAGAAGAAGAAGAAGAAGGAGAGAGAGAGAGAGAGAGAGAGAGAGAGAGAGAGAGATAAAATCTTTTCTTCTGTCTTTATCTGTGAATGGCAATGTAATTTAAGGCTCACTCGCACAAGCACAGAAGAAGAAGAAGAAGAAGAAGAAGAAGAAGAGAGAGAGAGAGAGAGAGAGAGAGAGAGAGAGAATACGAAAAATTTCTGACATCCTTAACATTCTAATTTTTAACGTAATCGTCTTGATACCTCTAAGAAAATAAATTACTAAATAGAATTCCTTGTTAAGCGAAGGAAACACATCTTTTACATGTAATAATAATGCAAGAATCTTTCACTCTCACCTTCTCTCTGAGAGAGAGAGAGAGAGAGAGAGAGAGAGAGAGAGAGGTTTGAAGTGACGCGCCAAGGGACATAATGAAAGCGGTATGAAGAATATCATATGAAAGGCATGCTATTTAGAGAGGAAGGGTAGAAGGATTTATTGTTCTGGCATGTCAAATTATTCGGATATTTTAGAACGTAGATATTTTGACGCGGAGAGAGATTTATTGCTCTCGGATCTTAAATTATTAAGGAATTTGGAAACAGGGGTATCCTGACATTGCAGAGGCTATATTTAGAATGAATAGATAGATGTGATAAGATGATATAAACAAACGCTCGTTGACGATTATATGTATATATATACATATATATATGTATATATATATATATATATATATGTATATATATGTATATATATGTATGTACAGTATATATATATATATATATATACAGACTCATATATATACATTTATATACATATATGTATATATTATAAATTTGACAATTCACATAATATTACTATATATATATTTTCAGATATATACATATGTTAACTGTTATCACTAAAATAGAAAGAATAATGCATCATTTGGATGTTTTAATTTCTATTTAATGAAAGTATATATATATATATATATATATAGATGCATATATATATATATATATATGTATATAATTATCTTTTATGCTTGTGTGTATTCATCTGTTTGTTTATATCTGCAAGATTACACCTAAAGTACGTAGAAGAGAAAAGACTTCAAGGGTTGAGACGGTTTCATGTGACCCTAACAAACAGCCCTGACACGCTTTGATTGTAAACAGCTAATACATTCATCGTAGGGTGAGACGTTGAATTAGTGTTTCTCAACCCTGGGGTAAATTACCCCAGTGGGGTAATGGACCCGTATTTTTGGGGTAATCAAGATGTTCTGAAATTGAGTTATTCACATTCCCATAACATCCGATGTTACCGGGTATATGTTCAATGGGGGTAAGTGATTAGTTGGAAATAAAATTTTGGGGTAATCATTTAAAAAAGGTTGAGAAACACTGCGTTGAATGTATGGAAGGTTAGTTTAAAAAAAAAATGGGGCAGGATGCATCTCTGCAATTATCATCACTAGTTTTATCAGGAGGCTTGTGTCTACAAAGACCTTGTTATTCGTGGATTACGTTGCTACAGTGTGCACACTAAAACATTTTAGGCTTATGTTGAGGAATTATAATCATCAGAAAAGGAGTTACAGAAATTCTGAAATAATAGTTACAAATTATTATTATTATTATTATTATTATTATTATTATTATTATTATTACAACTACTACTACTACTAATACTACTACTACTATTATTATCATTATTACTATTATTTTTATTATTATTATTATTATTATTATTATTATTATTATTATTATTATTATTATTATTATTATTATTATTATTAGAACCAAGAATGTAGAATGAAAATGTGAAAAGCCTCTATATAAATGATACCGGTTGAAATATACATTTTATTAAACTTCTATGTGGTTCAACCTGAATTATATACGCAAAGGGAAAACTGTTCTGAATATCCTTAGACGGACAAACAGCAATTTGGCTTTAGAAATAACTTTACTAAAGTCTTGGTATAGTTTTTTTTTTTTTTCATCCAAATCATAAAGCAGATATTTGGTGTTGAAAAAAAGCTGAATTTTTTTTTTTTTTTTAATGAAAAATTGAACTCATACTTTCTAAATTACTTGTATGAGAGCATAAAGAATAAACTGCAAAAACCAATGCATTTTGAAATCACAACTCTGGTTCCGATATATTTCTATGCTAAGCATCCCCCTTTTTATTTCCTGATGTCAAGTCTCATGGGCTTCTTTTGAAATGAGGTGGCATATAGGAGTTAATAATAATAATAATAATAATAATAATAATAATAATAATAATAATAATAATAATAATAATAATAATAATAATAATAATAATAATAATTTCCCTGATGTTAAAAAAGAATTTATAGCATTAACGATGAAAAAAAAAAAAAAGGAATAAGAAGACGGGGCACCAAAATGCAGAAAAAGACCGACAGCCATCCTAATTTCTGGTATTTGTCTGTAAGCATTAGCACTTAATTGCGAAACGTCAGTGGCCTTTTAGCTTTTCAATCCAATTAAACTGGCATTTCCCCACTATTCAGGTATCAATTCGATTGGAGCAAAGTAAAACATCAAACTGTGCAGTCAGCGTTATCGACTCCCTTTGAAGCCTGGGTCCCAAGCGAAAGTGGATGATTGGGAGGGGTTGTTGGATAGCCTAACACGATGCTTTTTCGTAATAAAGGGGAATTTTGAACGGACGCTTAATACAGTCAACAGCTTTTAACTCAAGTAGTCAGGGCATAACATTGGTGAAGGGTCATCATCATAATTCGCACCACTTGCGTATCCAATGGATGGCTGTGTCATTTGCTTCCTGTAGAGCTACAATTGATGAAAGGTTATTCGAAACATGTTTCTTATTATTCGTTTAGGTCACGTAATGTAGATTAAAGTACGTGGTAACATCCGTTGTGAAGCCGCCGATCGAACGTTAGATGAAAAGCTGAGAAAAGGAGAGAGGAATGCCGAACGTTGGACAATACAAAGTCGGACATTGCCAACTATAGAAAAATTTGACTTTGCCTCTAAAGTCTGGAAAATCTGTCCAAAAGCTGGAAAAAGTTCTCGGGGGCTAACCTGGGGTTCGGTTTTCTGAGGGCAATTCGTGTCTAGTTTTTTTGTTTTGTTTTTGTTTTAGATACCTGTTAACAAAATAAATATAGCGCTGAAATGATTAGAAATATAATAGTAAGAAATTAAGATATAGACCTTTGATAAGCCAATCTGGATATAGAAGTTGAAAGATTTTCAAGAAAATTAGTAGGCAAAAAATATTCCAACCCATAGCCTAATATCTAAAGTATTTAATGTATATATATACAGACACACACACATATAGATAGATAGATAGATAGATATATGTGTATATATGGGTATAACTCTTTCTGTCTATTCAATATCTTGAATAACTTTATACATCGATTTCAAGATTGACTTAAAGCGGACCTACAGCTTGAATTCTTGCATTGATATTATTTTCAACTTCTAAAGCTTTAAATTACGTAAAGAAAAAAAAACAGATAAACAATAAAATATCTCAAAAGAAGGGTACCCCAGATAGCACCGAACTTTTTTTTTTTTTTTTTTTTTTTTTTTTTTAGACAGATCCTCCAGAATTTAGATGTAAAGTAAAATTATATTTTTCATAGTTCATCATTCCTCACTGCTTTTCTTAGTTTTTATCCATTTCGGCAAAAATACGCCATCAGACAAAAAGAATTTCATCCCTTCTCTAATAAAAGCCTTGAGCAAATTCAATAATCAACTGATTGCTAAAAGAGATATCACAGTTCCATGACGAATCATACATCATTTGGAAATCTTGCTCTCGACTATCCAAGTCAGGATTCAACACGAGTCACTTCCAATTCGTCAAATCTAACAAGATTATCGTAACGATTTTCGGACAAAAACAAAAATGATAAATTTCCTCACGTCTTTTGTGACGATGATATAACAATGGATATCGTTTTTATCGAACACTTCCCGTTTCTCATGACCAAGTCACGGACATAGAAAAAATAGCAAATAGCTTCTCCAACTTACAACTATTTTAGAATTACATTCTTCTCTCTCTCTCTCTCTCTCTCTCTCTCTCTCTCTCTCTCTCTCTCTCTTTTAGTGATGACCGACTCTTTTGCTAACTGCAAATAGGATAGTTACCCATACAATGTGAAGAAAAATTGAATATGAGGATGATTTATTAAGCCTAGTTTAGCAAGTTTTTTTTTTTTTTTTTTTTTTTTTTTTTTTTAAATATCGTCATTTCGTTTTTATAGGACGAATTTATAAAAAGTATAATGTATATTTTTACTCTTGCAAAAATAGCATTTACTTTTCTTTAGAAATTTTAATTTACTTAAATGAAAATCATGTATATTCTATACTCCCAGAAGTATTTATCATGCATTATTATTATGACTAAACATTTTAGATATTTACTGGAAAGGTACTTTTCCCAATGAAATACTTAGATAGTATAATTTTAACAAGCACCCGTTCCATCATAGAGGAGTGTAGTGGAAAAGATCTTACCTTTTCAGCTTTTAGAAAATATCTATGAGGTGAAATTGCTATACCTACTTCCTGTCTCACGGATGTTGAAAGAGTTTATGTGGCTATAGTTTTAATCTTTTACTAATTGTCACCCCTCTGAGAAGTGGCCTAGATTCGACGTTACTTACCTAAGTACCTGCTCTAAAACGAATGTGTTACGCTTGTTGATATATACATATTGTATATATATATATATATATATATATATTTGTATATATAGCTGTATATTTATGTATATATATATATATATATATATATATATATATATTATATATATTATATATATATAATATATATATATATATATATATTACATATATATATATATATATATATACATATATATGTGAACTTTCCAGTTCTTGGCAGGTCAATTCCACTTCTAATAATCTGCTTGTTGTAGTCAATTGTTTTCTTTGGGACACCTTCGTTATATGCGTTTCTAGATATTACATATTACTCCTAATATATATGGTCAATTGCAGTCTCTGGGATGTCTTATCTTGTATAAAACTAATATGATAACAAGTACTCTGAAAAAGTTTGTTGTTTCTTAAAAACAAAAAAGTAAAAAAAAAATACTCAATGTCATATTAACCTTAACAAATGACAGTCAATCATGAAACTAGAAGGACACAAAAGATTGCAGTAAAATTCTAACTATATATTGAACCTACTGTGAGTCAATATTCAGGAAAATGAACTCATTAATTTTTTAAGTATTCGTATTTAATGTTTGAAATATTATCGACGTTGCTCAAATTCATATTTCCCGCAAAATACTGAAAAGAATGTGATACACGAATACAAAATTGCAATCCAGAGAAGTGATCACATTAAGCAGGTTATGTCAATGTCCGTTCGACCTTGAATACTTTTCCAATGCTATTTATAATGAGTTCTAGAACTCAGTCCATGGATTAATGAACGTAATTGAGAGCAAAATATGTCGGCCAGTCTACAACTTTACAAACCCGAAGTCTTGTTGGCTACTGTCACGGAGACAAACCTGGAAGCATTTGACAAGATTTTCGAAAATGTTCTATTTGGTAGCTTAACCTAGGAGTAGTCGTTAGACATATTCATTATCTCTATTCATTATATCTATTTTACAGTCCCTAGTGAGCTTTTCGGTAATTATTGGTATGAAACTAAAGAGCTTACGATACGTACAGCCTGATACAGTTAGCAGAATGATGTGTAGTTTAGTAGATGTACAATAAAAACAAGAGCTGAATTTTATACCACTTGATAAACGGCCATAGGATAACAAGACCTCTCACTTGATCATATGGTTATGTGTAAGCCAAATAACGATTCACCGCGCAAAACTTTTTTTTTTTTTTTTTTTTTTTTTTTTTTTTTTTTATAAATATTAATATGGCCCCTAATTACTTTTACAAATGAATGCTAACTAAATAAGAAAAAAAAAAAGAATGCAATACGTAGTAAGCTCTAAATTCTGCTACGATAGATGCTTATATTGTGTAATATAACCGACCCAAGGGCTGTAGATCACTAACGTCTATAATGGGTTATTTACCCACAGTACATACTTTGGCCGATACACCATTTGAAATAGGCGCCAGAAATTCTAATACTTGTCATTTTTTTTCCGGTTAAAATTTTTATTTACCAATAAATGGTATGAACTGATTTATATACTCTTTATTTTGATTTTTACTACCTAATTGTTCTTCAATGGAGGGAATATAATGATATCATATCAAGGAATGGTCAACTTGTTCACCTTCCTTAATCTATCTATCAATCTATCTATCTATATATATATACATATATATATATATATATATATACATATATATATATATATACATATATATATATATATATATACATATATATATATATATATACACACATATATATGTATATATATATATATATATATACATATATGCATGTTTATGTACAAATGTTTACACACGCACACACACACACACTATATATATATATATATATATGCGCAAAAGCAGCGCAGCTCCCAGGAAAGGTAGTACATACGAGATTAAGTGAATTTCTGTTAGCAAGATCAAAGTATATTCAGGTTTGGAGAAAGTTTCGTGAACGTTCTAGAGGCCTGTCCATCATGTACCTAAGAATAAAATAGAGAGAATCATATCAGCATTGAGGCATACTAATCTCTTCTTTGATATCGATCAAGAGTCTTTTCATTAATAGTTGAAGTAACCCATATCATCGCTGGAGTGAAGACAAAAACTGAGAGAAATGAAGATATGAAACCCAGACTCCAGCTAATCAGGGTAAAGAGATTTTACGTATATATGTATATATATATATATATATATACATATATATATATATATATATATATATATATAGATAGATAGATAGATATATGTATATATATACATATATAATATATATATATTATCTATCTATCTATCTATCTATCTATCTATATATATATATATATATATATATACTGCATATGTATTGGCCTCTGACATGTTTTACTGTATGTCCGATTGTGTATGCCTGTGTTTACATGTGAATTTGTGTCTTGTGCCATAGTCAAGAGAGAACATTTTTACGCTTCTTCGGCTATGTAATTGGAATCTCCTTATTCATTTATTCCTTTTACATAAATATTTTCCCATAATTTTATATATCTACATCCGTCATAATATAAGTTGAAATATTACTAAGGTATTCAAAATCCGCAGTTCAATGTAAAAAATCTATCGTAAAATAAATCTTAAGAGCCAAATGAGAAATCTTAAAATCTAAGCTCGGAAAGGTTATCAAAGGATTGCACGAAGAAAACAAACACATAACTTACATAATAAAAAGAGGCTCGACTTTTGATGAATGCAATTGATGTCAAAAGTCCCGAATGATGAGGGAGAATACGAATGAGCAAATAAGAGAGAGGCCACTTCAAGGGGCTGCGATGAAGTGTTTTCGTATATTTCTCTTCTCAGATAATTGCCTCCTCCTTCTCGTCCTCCTCCTCCTCCTCATCCACCTCCTCCTCCTTTCCTCCTCCTCCTCCTCCTGCATTTATTTTTCCTTCCCCGGGAAAGAACCAGAAGATGAAGGGCGAAAGGAGATGACAGAGAAATGAGATGAATCGGGCTCGATTCCACAATCCTTCAAGGCTCTCGACTCTTCGAGTTCTTGTTTGATCTTCCATCAAAAACAATTGAGTAAGTTCGGTCCTTCTTTCTTTGCATGTTGTCTTGTGATCGAGTGTAGTGTCAGTCGCATGAGAAATGTCACTCTCTTCAAGTGAAGTTTTTTCTTATTTTTTTTTTTTTCAAAGCAGGAGAGAAATTATGTAAGATCAACAGGATTTCTTTATTCTACTTTTAAACTATACACTTAAGTGTTTATTGATCTCTTTTTAACTACTTATGAAATTACTGTTTACTTTTCATAACAAAAAAGGTTACACAATACATAAATGATGAAAGATATTTACAAAGCATTTTTTTTTTCTGAAGGTTATCATTGTGTGCTTTATTGTTACACTCATTATGATAACTATTTCTATCATTAGTAGTAGTAGTAGTAGTAGTAGTAGTAGTAGTAGTAATTCCCAAAATCCAAAAAGACATAAGCTGGAGAGAGAGAATGATATATATATATATATATATATATACATATATATATACATATGTATATGTATATTTCATATATGTATGTATATGCCCACACACACACACACACACACACACACATATATATATATATATATATATATGAATAATATATTTACATATAGGCCTATATATAATTTATATATGTGTGTATATATGCATATATATACATATATATAAACATATATATGCATACATATATATACAAAGAGAGAGAGAGAAAAGAGAGTTTGCTTTCGATACAAGAGCTTACAAGTTTGAAAAACAATGAAGGTGCTCAAAATATAGCTTTTCAAACAAGGATGCACCAAAAGGCAAAGTATAAAGATTTATTATTTAATTGAATTAGTAATATTTATTTTTAAGAAAATATCTTGGTATTAAAGGTGACCATAGATTTCTACATTTCCAATTAGTAAGATCACCGATCAGAGAGCAAACGCAATACTTGTACCAAGGCTTACATAAGTCCTTTTATTGTTTATATATCAAATATCTGTTTTAATGTTGTTAATGTTTTTAGAATATTCTCTTTTAATTTTTCATTACATCTTATATCATTTATTTAATTCCTTATTTCCTTTCCTCACCGGGCTATTTTTCCCTGTTGGATCCCTTGGGCTTATAGCATCTTGCTTTTCCAACTAGTGTTGTAGCTTAACTAGTAATAATAATAATAATAATAATAATAATAATAATAATAATAATAAGAAGAAGAAGAAGAAGAAGAAGAAGAAGAAGAAGAACAGTGTTTTGTATGCAATACCCTGACAAATGCGAGAGAGAGAGAGAGAGAGAGAGAGAGAGAGAGAGAGAGAGAGAGAGAAATTCGGCAAACTGACAAATTCGATTAATTAGAGATTCTAGAAGGTCCCTCAAACCCATTAGACGCGAGAGAAGGAAAAGTTTTGCTGTGAAATTCTGGAATCAAGTTGTGGAAACTTCCAGGTTGCTTCATCTGATGCGTTTGTGCCGATTCATTATCTGACGAAATGTCACTCACTGATAGTGATAAGAGTTTGCTATTCGGAGATCATTATTCTATGGTGTAAATTGATACATAAATGTCATAAAAAATAGTAATTCCTGTCTGTCTTATACTAGGAAGGTTAACGTCCAAAATATTTTCTAGGCGATTTTTTAGGTTGGTATTACGAAAACTCTCTCTCTCTCTCTCTCTCTCTCTCTCTCTCTCTCTCTCTCTCATAAATTCTATTAATGTAATATCACTATCAAACAACATTAATATCTGACGAAATCTTTCCATCCCAGATTATTAGACTCTCTCTCTCTCTCTCTCTCTCTCTCTCTCTCTCTCTCTCTCTCATAAATTCTATTAATGTAATATCATTATCAAACAACATTAATATCTGACGAAATCTTTCCATCCCAGATTATTAGACATCTCTCTCTCTCTCTCTCTCTCTCTCTCTCTCTCTCTCTCTCTCTCAAATAAAGCAATACATAAGTGCACATCTCTCGCTAAGAATGAAAAAACTTTAAAACAAAATATTAAACCAGAGATAAAAAAGCAAACGGATTTTATGTCCATTTATTCGAAGGTTTAAGTGATAATGTTCTAAGACAAAATATGAATGGGGATAAATCATTAAAGAATAGGAAAGAAACTGGATGAAGACTGTTATGTAGAAGATCTCACGAAGAAAAACAAACAGATTAATAAATAGAAAGACTATCAGCTCATGAAGAAACCCTTAAATGTTAAAATTTTAAAACAGAACAATTAAAAACAATTATAATTACCGAAGAAAACCAACGTAAAGATCTAAATATGAAGTGATTCTGTTTATTTATTTATTTATCTATTTATTTATTTATTTATTTTTACCAATTTATCTTCTTCCTCCCAAACTATTCGCAGCTTAATTTTCCTTTTTCAGATAAATACAGCCATGACGAAAAGGGTAAGCAATTGCAGCAATTAAATCAAAGTAATTAAAGTGAACTTGGAAATCTCTTCAAGTCTCATTGGCGTTTCTCGTCTTCCAGTGATTGTTTTGTGGACTTTTCAAATTCTCTCATAATCATGCTATATTTGGCTTTAAGAACAATTACATTTGCATGAAAAATCTCTCTTCTAAGAAAACCATTAATACAACTTTAACTCTGTTTACAAGAAAATACCATGACAGATCAATATGTTCAATTCCTTAAACTGACTCTTTACAGATGTTACTGATTATTATTATTATTATTATTATTATTATTATTATTATTATTATTATTATTATTATTATTATTATTATTATTTTTTTTTTTTTTTTTTTTCCCATAAATCTGATATGCAAGCCCAAACCAAATGAAACTTTAACAATCCCTTGTACGTAAGGAGTATTATGGCAAACGTTTTTCTAATCTCACCAGCGTTTTTTAACTGGGAAGCTAATGTTATGAAAAATCACGATTTATTCTACGCAGAAAGTATTCCAAATACTCTCAAACAACATCTAGTTCAAGAGTCACGATGTGATTCGAAACACGTCTTAACACCAAATAATAAATGAAGAAACTTAAATGCATTTTTTCTGTTATTTTGAAAACTATCTGGAGGACAGTCTGTCCAGAGAGAAGCTATCTTCGATTTTTGAACGCCACCGAAATGTATATGCATTTTATACTCACACACACATATTTATGTGTGTGCGTGCGTGCGTGTGTTTGTGTGTGTCCGTTTATGCAGTAAATATACACACACGTATATATATATATATATATATATATATATATATATATATATATATATAAGTATATATATACTGTATCTATAGTAAATATACAATATATGCAATAAGCCTCATTGAATAGGGGGATCCGGAATGTATTACCGAATTAAATAACGTACAGAATAACAGCTTGTCAGTTAAGACGTATCAGTATCTAACGTCTTGGAACAGAGAATAGACCAATGAATCTACTATTTTTTTTTATTAATAGCATAATACAGTTAATTAAATTGTATATAAAATATTACAAATATGAATTTAATGGGAAATTCTATACACAAACGTTTGGTATGGCCAAGGGAAACCCTTTATCTCAATTATCAAGTAATCTACAAATATTTCTTTTTTATTACAGAATCTTGGGTAATATTATACCTAATAATGCGAAATGGTTCCGCTATATTGATGACATAATTGGTATCTGACTAGGAAATGAAAATTTAGATACCGTTTTGTATAGATTGATTGTCTTGGTATCGTCACTAGATAAGATAATATTACAGAGTTGGAAAAATATAGGCATAGCTTACATCTTTTTGGATTGCAGTATTAAGAGATGTAATGTATGAAATCCACCAGTATCTCTACACTGGGCATTTCTGTTCAAATTAAAATAATAGAGTTAAGAAATTAGTGTGCTATCTATAATTTTGAGAGTTTTACGAGATTGCAGCCCTGGATATGTTGATGGTGATCGAATGAGATTACGAATATTGAGAAACTGTATTAGGTAATGCATTGAGAACAGCTAAAAGACCTTCTTTGGTAATAACAATAGAGAATACTATAGTACAAAAATAAACCTACTTGTATTGCCATAGGTACAGAATATCTCAGCTAATTCTCTTTAGGTGTTGGCTAAGAAAAACTTCTATAATTACAAAAGGATCTATGGGTTTAAATAATCCTAGATGGGTCTTATATATTCTGGTGGTGTTATCTCAAAAGGACCTATGGGTTTAAATAATCCTAGATGGGTCCTTTATATTCTGGTGGTGTTATCTCAAAAGATGGTTGGCGTCCTAATATTCAAGATTGGTAAAGGTTAATGAGTAAACCCTTAAGTTAAACAATCATGATTAGAAATATAAACTAATTAATTGAGAAACTGAAATGCAAACCCCATTACGCCCGCAAAATAGTTGAACCAAGTAAAGCAAATGGCCGTTCTTGTAATGATGTATTTTGTGCAAAATATACCGAAGAACAACCATTACGAATGATAGAATAGGAAAAGCAGAAAGAAGGCCAGAAATTATATGTTTTGGCATTTTTCTCTTCGATAATTGTCTCCTGTAGTTGCTCAACTTTCTTTCCATTATATTCCTTTCCCTTGTGGGTGATCAGGATGATGGATCAGAAGTGGCACAGAAATGATACTTATCAGGCTTGATTTCACAATGCATGAAAAGGTTCTTTGTTTCCCTTTCCTCTTAACGATTGTCTCGGTAATCTTCGACTTCTGTTATGATTGTTGACCAGAAATAGTCGCATAAGCTCTGCACGTGCTTCCCTTGACACTGTCAGATAGGAATGACTCTAGATGTCAAGTTTTCATGTAAAACTAAGGTTTACCTCTTGAAAATAGCATTTATTTAGCATATTTTTATTTCATGCCTCCTGGCTAGTACAGTGGTAACGTGTTTGCCTCGCATTCGCGTGGCAAGAGATCGATCCCCGCCCAGGGCCGTGAGTTTAAGCTGTTTACTGGGGAGGCTACTGCTGTGGTAGGGCACCACAGTGGGGGTTGGGCTTTCCTGCCTGACGTTCTGATGAGCATCTATTCTGATGGAACTGAAACCAGACACCTTTAATAAAGTGGTTAAGGATTTGACACTGAAAGTTGATAATTGTTATTTATTTTTCTTTAGTAATCAATAACGGTTTTTTTTCTGGAATATAAAAACAATTCTACAAGGGGTGGTGGTGACCTGGTTAAAACCGAGCTTGGTACTGGTCAGTTTGGAAGGAAGCTACCGAATATTTAAGGACATCTATGTTAGGCTATATTAGATTGAAGTTGATGCATAGTGCCGGCCTTATCATTCTTATAATCAATGATACTTAAAAAAATATTCAATATTAAGTTTTGAGGGGGGGGGGCCTCAAAAAAAGAAAGACAAAAAAATAATAGCGTATTTCCACGGTGAATGGATACTCATTCTTTTTGTGAAGTGAAAAGAAAAGATTTCTCAGGAAACATCAGAGTTATTATAATAATTATTATAGAATGATAATGATAATGATAAAACATTTGCAATAATAATTATAAAAATGATAATGATACCATATTCATATGAAATATCATCTAACTGTAAACGAAATATAAGAGCTTAGACTGATGAACAAATATACTAAGATTTGAAATCTATATCAACTTTTAAAACAATGTATTCTTTATTTTCGTATACGAAGGAAACCGACATCAACCTCTTTTGTCAGTATTTTTTTTTCTTTTATATGTTGCTTACAATTGTGTTCTATACCAATAAGTTGCTAAATGAGAGAGAGAGAGAGAGAGAGAGAGAGAGAGAGAGAGAGAGAGAGAGAGTTCAGCCGAGAATTATTGAAAAAAAAAAACCAGGATAGACGTGGAGATGTTTTTAGTTAGTATAATTACATTAAAAGTAATTAAGCCCATAAAGGCATAAAAGTAAACTTCAACATGGAAAATGGGTGCACTGACGAATTTGTTACTGATCTACAAGCCTCTTTCAATATTAAAGGTGAATTGTAGTTGGACCAACCATATACAAGTATACATAATGATCAACCACGCATGCACCCTCTCCACCGCAGCTAATCACAAACACACATAAACACACACACATACACACACACACAAACACAAACACACACATACACACACACACAAACACACACACACAAACACACACACATACACGTATATATATATATATATATGTATATATATACATATATATATATATATATACATATATATATATACATACATACATAATATATATATATATATATATGTGTGTGTGTGTGTGTGTGTGTGTATGTATAGAAAAAGATCACCACCAGTATGGAAGATAAACTTAAAATGGAAAATAATCCAATACGAAAAAGAACTGAAAGAAATCATGAGTCTAAAATAGCAGAATTCCCATTAGCCAGGAAGCAGTAAAAGTGGTGAATTAATAATATCATGATTCATTTATTCGATTTCATCTTCTATGAATAGACAGAATGACCACGTTACCGCCAAGGAAGAATACCTTATAATAGCCTTCGGTAAATGAAACATTTGAAACATGGAATTTAATTATAGAACTAGTAAATTTTTATCAGAAAAAAATGAACAGCGAAGATCTGAATTATGGCCACTGTGGGGATTATAAAAAAAGCACGTTAATAGAAGCGTTATCAATTTTCATATATATGAGAAAGGACACAATATACTTTTTGGGAAAAAATAGGGAGTAAATTACTGCATATATACGTGACATTGTTCTGTAAGTAGGTAGATAGGGTTACGCTGTGGCTAATAAAGATATGTGATATATAGGAGGACAGTTTTCTGAGGACAAGGCTCCACAAACTAAGAAATTCGATTAATTAGAGAGTCTGGAAGTCCCGTATAAGGTTATTGTTGTTTAGGGTCCTTTTTGGGGGTACGGTTGCGCTAACTTATTGGAGGAGGGAGAAGCATACAAGGAAAAAGTACAAAAGTAACACTTCAAAGAATCTCTCTCTCTCTCTCTCTCTCTCTCTCTCTCTCTCTCTCTCTCACACACACACACACACACACATCCACACACATACACACATAAAGAAACACGCATATATACGGTATATATGTATATATATATATATATATATATATATATAAATTCAACATTTTTCTCAGTAGGTTACGTAATTTTGCCTAAATTTTAGATGGAGTCTTTTAAAAGATAAAACTGGATGCTCAGGAACTTGTTAGTGGATTTTTAAAGTTGAGCAACGGGAAATGAAAGATCATTATATATGAAACATTCAACAGAGCATATCTGTTAAAAAAAAAAAAACATCCTTTGCAATTCAAAGAAAATTACCTGATCCAATAGAGTTCATTTGATGTTAAAAAATCTAAGCTAAAAATAATTTTGAATGGCCAAAAATTAGTAAGGTACGAATCATCAAGAGCCAGAGCTTAAGAATCTTGGTAGTTTTCTCTATTCAATAAAGTATCCAAGTATTCCCACTTTTTACAAAATGTTATTGCCTGACATTCATCGCCAGTCTGCTATTCTCATTTTTTCATATAAAAAATACTCTTCACTCCGTCTTCCCTCTTTTGGAAATATTTCAAATGTTCAAAAGAACCAATTCATTACCTTCTTCAGACACATTTCTATCAATTCTACATTTCTTCGTCATAAAAGAAAACTTTAAATCTTAACGACCCTCAGGGATTTCTAGCGATACAGAGACGCCATTAAGCTAGTTCATTACTTTGGAATATCAGGAGAGGATTTGTTTAGTTCACGGTGAATTGTGATAGTCACAGTACTGGTTAATGCAATAATTTGAAAATAAAATTTTACCAGAATAGTTGGAACCTGGGCCATTGGTTAATCAATATTGCTAAAGATCTGCGTGGTGCCATGGCCTCTGTACCGTGGTCTTACACTGCCTTAGGTTGGAGTTCTCTTGCTTGGGGGTGCACTCGGGCACACTTTTCTATCTGGTTCCTCTTCCTCTTGTTCTCTTAAAATTTTTGTGGTTTAGGTAGGAAATATTTATTTGAATATTGTTACTATTCCTGAAATATTCTATTTTTCCTTATTTCCTTATTTCCTTTCCTCACTGGGCTATTTTCCCTGTTGGGGCCCCTGGGCTTGTAGCATCCTGCTTTTCCAACTGGGGATTGTAGCTCAGCATAATAATAATAATAATAATAATAATAATAATAATAATAATAATAATAAGATTTTTATAGCACATGACGGTTCTGAATTCCCATTTAGATAACTCATTATCCGGAAGGAAATTCTTTTCCAAAAGTTATATTTAGACCGCCTGGATAATGACTTAGTCTTATTATTCTTGACCTTCGACGCGCATATTGAAAGCTTCTGAAACTCAAGTCAAACCAAAGGCTATTTATTCTATATCAAGACCTGTCCCTAATACATCCAAATATATCTGACCTAATGATTGATGGGCTTCAAGCATTATTCATTTAGGGGGATAGGGATAACTCTTAATGTGAATTGTTTCTCCACTATATTTTCATCAAGATTTATTTCATGTATTCAGCTTTTTCAGTTTAATCTTTTAATAATGAAGGCCAGAAAATGTAATATCTATAATTCTAATTGGAATTGTTTTATTAGTAGCAGCATTGCTACTAGTGAAAAATTGAACGAATAAAAGCTATTATAAATATAATTAGAAACTCTTAAACCTTTTTAGAAGTGGTCATAATAATGAATAACATCAGTGCCTAGAATGAAGCCACTTCATATAGGTAAGAAATGAAGGCAATGAGTCACTTCTCAAAGATTTCTTAGTGAAATTATACAAAGTAATATATGAAACTAGCTTTTATTGTATCACAATGCTCTTGCCTAGAAATCTAGAAAAAAAAAAATTTCCGGTGTAGGCCTAATCCTAAATTTAAATTTTTTTAGTGCTATGAAGTATTATATCTTCTTTTTAACATTTCATTCTGACCTTTTTAAGATTATCCCATCTTTTACAAATTACATCAAGTATTCGGTAACGGAATACATACTAATATGAATTTCCGATGGTACACCGTTGTGGTGGCCGATGTGGTAACGTCCCTGACAGACGAACGCCCGACTGGGCTTCGAGTCCCGCTCAAACTCGTTAATTTCTTTAGTTGCTGCAACCTCAGTATCCTTATAGGCTAAGGATGGGGTATTCGAGGGAGCCTATAGGTCCTGCTGATTCATCAACGGCCATTGCCTAGCCCTCTTTGGTCCTAGATTAAGTGGAGATGGCGCTTGGGCACTGATCATAAGGTCAGTCTCTAGGGCATTGTTTGCTTGATAGGGTATTGTCACTGTCCCTCTGCCATTCAAACCTTTAATAGCTATTTTCTTCCTAACGTTTCTGCCAGCGTTGGTTATTTTACTGAAAGCGAATGCAAATAATTTCAAACCCGTCTCAGTCCCACTGCACTTTCATGAATATAAATATTTTATGTTGAGAAAGCGAGTAAACTTTTGCCACGGAAATTAAAGCATCTTACCATTAGAAATTGATAATACATTGCTTATATATATATATATATATATATATATATATATATATATATATATTGTATATATATATATATATATATATATATATATATATATATAATTGTATACGCACATATCGATATGTATATAGATGTTTGTATATATACATACACATACACACACACACACATATATATATATATATATATATATATATATATATATATATATATATATATTAAGTATATGTACTGTACCATTATTATTTAAAATTTGATGAACACGAACCAATAAGAAAAATTGTAAATGCACGAGCAATTTCATTTAAATGTTTGTTTCATAATCACAGCTAGATCCCCAATTTCCTCGATGCTTTTGATTCCTTTATATTTTTTTGTTTTTTAATCATGAAATGAAACTCTAATATCATATATCATATGGGTAAGTGGGATTAATCCTTTGCTAGATATTCAGAACATATACAAGGGAGAATGGTTGAAATTAGATTTCATGCAATATGAGAGGAGCTTTGCATACGCCATGAATAGTTTAATAGTACACATTTGAAGTTAGCAAGAGTTTTTGTTTATATAAATATATATATATATATATATATATATATATATATATATATATATATATATATATATATGAGAATATAGAAGAACATTTGTTATATAGAATTTTTGATTATTTATTCAAGAGAGAAATTAACTAATATTTGAGAAAAATCTTAATTCTATAAAAACCATTTCTCTAAAAAATATTTGAATTTTAAGTTGAACTAAAATATAGAATCTAGACATGTTTCGAGAAAATTATGACTTTAGATGCATTCTTGCTTCATGATTTTTAAGAGAATTACTAGTTAAAAAAAAATTATTTTGGTAGTTTTAAAGATAGATTGAACAAGAGCTCGTTTCATTTCTAATACACGAGACAACTCATGGTATTTCCAAAACGTAGATACTAAGGTACAAAGCGTATTTTTTATTTTCTTCATAGAATCTTAAAAAATATCTATTTAACGTACATAACTACCATATTCTCTCAAATTTTTTAACGTTTTTATGCTATATAATGACGTTATACAACATGAGTTTCTTTATCAAAAGGGGAAGTTTAACCATCCCAATTAGTCAAGCAAGATACACAGCATGATTTTCCCGAGATAAGTGTTCTATTGGCATATCTCTGAACCTCCTGTTATCTTTATATATTGGGTTTGGAGTTTAATTATACCACTGAGTTCATTTTAGACATAAATAAGTAAAGGATTAATATAGGTATTTGGCGGACTGCAGTCTAATGATCCAGAGCTTCACGTCGTAACTAGTTATCAATAATTACATAGAAATAAAATTTTGAGAGAGAGAGAGAGAGAGAGAGAGAGAGAGAGAGAGAGAGAGAGAGAGATTTTCTGCCAGACAGACAGACAACAAACAAACGCGAAATGTACTGATGAAAAAGTCATGAAAAGTGTATCTCATAACTATGACATTTCATATACAACTGAAATGTCTCCTAGAGGAGAATATAACACTTAATAGCTTTGTTTACCTAGCAGCCTTCCTTAGTTCTACCTTACCACAATGTTTCTCTTTACCTTTCACTTTTCCCACATTCGCTTACATGTCTTCCCACTCTTTCTAATTTATCTGACTTTACCTTAGACCCGTTTTCACCTCTCATCTAAGAGCAACCAAAGGATGAGGGACATGACATACATCTATCTTTGATCAACGATCAAAAGGGAAATCGAAGATTCGAGAGAGATGTTGAACGTAAGCAATGATCCAAAGAAGAGAAAAGAGAAAGACCCTTTCAAGAAATGCAACTTTGAGTTTGATTCGTCGCATTTCTCTGTCATCTCCTCTTACCCTTTAACGGCGTAATCGTTCCCAGGAGAGGGCCACAAACGAATACAGAACGCTTGTGGAAGAAGAATGGGCACTTCTCAGCGATGAGATACTGCCGAAAACACTTCGATTTTTGTCCTTTGAAGTTGCTCTAACTGTTTGCCCATTGGTAATCTATTTCACATCGGGGATTTTTTTTTTCTCAGATTGTCAGATTATTTGTTGTACTTCAAGGTCAATTGCTTACCTTTCTTTTCTTATCCGTGGTGTTTGGATTAAAGGTTTATCAATTACCGTTATTTTGGTACTTGGAACCAAATATAAAAAGTTATGATGATATGAAAAAAAAATTACATTTTAGGAATCTGACTATTATAGCCTACATAAATTCATAATTTAGGCTACATGGAGCAAAACATTTATAGAAATGATTTCCATTTTTTTTTTTTTTTTTTTTTGTAAATTACTTTCGGTAATAATACATAATAAGGTAAACTAGAAAAAAAGACAGAAAATACTTTGAAATCACAAATGAGCAAGGGAAATTCTATTTTAGATACAAGAGCCTGCAACGGACATTGAAATCCGGGAAGCAAGATCTTCCTGGGGCAAGCTGCTTTGACCATTACCCGCCCATAAAGTTCCTAAAACATTCAATGACCACAAGACATTCAGAAAAAATTGACCACTTTTAAACAGTTTTCAGAAATATTTGAACAAAAATAGACTTTTCAGGATGTTATCGGAATTGGTAATCTAATTTACATAAATATGTTGCAATTCCAAAGAATTATTATTATTATTATTATTATTATTATTATTATTATTATTATTATTATTATTATTATTATTATTATTATTATTATTATTATTATTTGCAAAGCTACAACCCTAGTTGGAAAAGCAGGATGCTCTAAGCCCAGGGGCTCCAACAGTGAAAATAGCCCAGTAAAGAAAGAAAACAATGAAAAACAAAATATTTTGAGAACAGTAACAACATTGAATTAAATATCTCCTATATAAGCTTAAAAAGCTTTACAAAAACTAGAGGAAGAGAAATAAGATAGAAGAATTCTAACCCAAAAGAGTGGAAGACTCTTATGGTAGGAAATAATCAACAATCAATCAAATTAAAAAGGATTCAAGTTCATATTATGTTTTGGTTTACGTAACAATTCGTGAGATGTTTATAGTATAAAAAATGTAGTGTACTTTGAGACCCCGTACATAACATACATTGACTTTGTTTTAAGCTCTATTATAATTGCCTGTAAGAAAGTCATAGTATGTTGCAATTTCTGTTATTAAGAAAATTTCTCATCTAGCATATATGGGTTTGGAAACAGAATGCACTAAATACAATTACAAAAATACTTAAGGCTATCAAAGTGCATACAAAATGCGCCCTCTGCATATTAGTATTATGGCTGGTAGCAATTAGCACAATATTTATGATACTAAATTTCAAGTTTATAATTCAAGCTGAGAATAACGTCAATGAAATATGGAAATGAAGTAAAGTAGGCTTTATTTTCCAAATTACTTTTACGGCATCGCTAATATTCTATTGTGTTGTCCGACATTAGTAATATCTTGAAATTCTAAATTCCCTCTCTTTGCCTTCAGAAAGTCATTTGAGATATCCAAATAAGCTAATCTTTTCTTAGATGTCATCGATCTAGTTTTACCAGATTTTCCAAGTCATTAAATGATCCAGTTGAAAATGTATATGTTATGAGGGTCAAAAATAATACTTGAGCACAGGAAAGATCGTCTCATCCACAGTAATTCTTGTATCAGAATGTTTAAAGAAAGACATTAATCAAAAATAAGAAAAAAAATAATCAAGAAAACTTAAAAATCACATTAGGTTAACAAACTATTTATCTGCTATTAGAATACTCATTTTTGACTAAAGAGATAGAGCATTATTCAAATATACGTAAATATTAAGGTAAAGAAACTAATAGAATGTCAAAAATAAATATACATACATAAACATTATAATAAACAAAAGTAAGGTTACGGTGCACCACCTACACACAAGCAAACTAGTCTTGAACTCCACTGTCAGAATGGTCGTTCCATAGTCTTATAACAATAAGGATAAAGAGAACATTGATGCTAACACGTGTTTGATTGCGGCCATGGAAATAGAATACAGATTTGGAAGCTCAGTAAAATGGAATAACTCACTTTATATTCCGAAGTATAAGCCACAATATGGCAACACCTGAAGTCCTAAATGGAAATGAAACTAAAAACAGATTACGAAACTATATAGGTATTGCATACCGATGGTCTAAATCACGAAAACTAGAAACAGAAAGTAGCCAATGAGCAGCGCAGGAATGGCAAAACTTATTCCATGTCGCTAATTCATCTAAAGACCAACTATACAGAACTAACCAATCAGTGTACAAAATCCTTTACAACTAACTTAAGATCTGCGTAAATAAAGGCTATGGCTAAAGATGACTAGTTAGGTAGGCTTAAGCTCCCTCTTAAACACCCCATTCCCAGCTCCCAGAGTTAGTAACATTAGCCTACGGGCCAAGGAAAACCTATTTAGAATCTAAGCAGGATTTGAACTCAAGACCACCACTGTAGAAATCAACGGCAACCTCTGAGCTTCCTATTGTCCCATGTAGTAAATTTTGATAACGACCTTGAGCAATCAAGCGGATAATGTAAAATGATGATGCGCTCTGAGCAAAGATCTGGCATTAATTTTAGTGTTCTGGGAGCGTTTTAAACGTTATATATGCTGTCTGAGCAAAGACTTTTTGTTATGTTTATTACCAAAACCCCCAAAATTACTTGTCATCTTTACATAATGTAGGCTATACATGCAGAAATGACATGTCAAGATTTGCCCTCCATTAGGAAAAATG
Source organism: Palaemon carinicauda (assembly GCF_036898095.1). Classification (NCBI taxonomy): domain Eukaryota; kingdom Metazoa; phylum Arthropoda; class Malacostraca; order Decapoda; family Palaemonidae; genus Palaemon; species Palaemon carinicauda. The sequence continues at coordinate 39,453,422 of NC_090751.1, forward strand.
ATAATTGCATAAAATTTATATCCAGGACCTAAGCAGTGACTGCATGGGTCATAGTTGTATCTGGAGATGTATATGATATAAAGTTCACAAGCAAGTCACCATTTTTGCCTGGCAATGAATACATGTGGAGAACATCAATATATAGATTCCCGATTTTCAAGCTAAAAGTTAGGTATCTAACACTCGATGTTACCAAAAGACAGAGGAAAGATCTTATACAACTATTTTTAGTCGAACATTTTAAGATATTTCGAAAAAGGAGGGAGAGAAGCTGAACGTTAAGCAATCACTCGATGAAAGAGAAGGCAAAGAGCCTTTCAAGGATTGCCAAATCAAGCTTCATTCGTCGTATTTCCTCGTCGCCTCTTCGGGTCCCTCATCCTACGAATCTTCCCAGGGGAAGGGGATATGAATCTTTCCCAGGGGAAGGGGGTATGAATCTTTCCCAGGGGAAGAGGGTACATATCTTCCCCGGGGGAAGGGGCAAAATGAATGCAAGACGCTTGTGGAGGAAGAGGAGACACTTAGCAGAGATGAGAAATTGACAATGACACTTCATCTCACCTCTCGAAGTCGTCCCTCTTATTTGCCCATTTGTAATCTATTGCATCCTTTGGTAGTTTTTGACACCAATTGCATTCTTGGAAAGCTAAATCTCTTTTTCTTTTGATATGTGAGTTGTTTGTTTTCATCTTCAAACCCTCAGCTGGAAACATCAAGTTTTGGTTACAAGGCGAATCTCTTAACACTTGACATTTTTTCCGCTTTCCACTGTTTTCTTTTGATATCTGTTGACTGGACTTCTTTTGCTTTCTGTAGTTGAAAATAATTTTTGATATAAGCGTAAAGAAATTGACTCTTCAGGTAATGATGTACAAATATGTGCAGGATACACCGAGAAAATACTTTACTGCATAAAGTCAAATAGTAAACATAAATGAAACAACTAATCTCATATTATTATGTGAATTTTATTTTTAATAATGACAATGTTGACACAAAAATATACTAGAACTTTTCTCTCTCTCTCTCTCTCTCTCTCTCTCTCTCTCTCTCTCTCTCTCTCTCTCTCAAATATCAGCGAATGTATTTCACAAGAAAAGAAAGAGGATTTCTCATTGCCTACTCTAGTGATATATATAGAATTCGTATCTAAAATTGCCTCCTTATCAGAACATCTCATTATTTGAGCGACAGAAAAGAATGAAAATGCAATGTGTTATTAAACAGAGCAGTTTATAGGTAAGGAGAGGTTATTTAATAATGCTTGAAGGCTATTTATATTTTCCTTCCTTTCTTCAACCCTCATATTTTCAGCAAAATCAAAATTTCACTGAAGATGGTTTATTTTAATACCAGAGGACATATATTTAGAAAAATTTACCTCCGTGACATTTCAGCCAGCTTCTTCAATATAATGTAACTCCACTCGTACCCTCTATTTGCTTCAGCAATAGAAATATCTAACCTTTGTCACGTTATTTCCTCTCTAGTCTCATCTTCCTGATGAAAATTATTTCCTATTGATGTAGATAGAGGCGGGTGAAAATAGAATACTCTTTGACACACATCATCTTCTGGTCCGAACATCTTCAGATGTTACATTGATGGGATGAATCTTGCTATCCGATACTCCTGTAATAAGTGGTCTCAAGAAAGACTTCTCTGTCACGTGCAGTCTTTTAAAATAGTATTGAGAAACACAAAGGGTAATATGAAACGTCGAAAATTATATTCCGCTCTGGAGGAAAAATATTTAGGTACGTGTACCAGTCTCATGATGTCTTTTGATATCAGATACTTCCATAATGGGAACGATATGTTGCGAATATCAAGAATACTCCACGGGGCGAGATGGTATAGCATATGGGTCGGGAATATTAAAGAAAGCATAGAGGAAAAGTTTATCTTTGTTACATAAGCCATGATAACAGAGATATTAGGGGCATAATTAATTGAAAATATAAATAAAGATTTTATTTTAATATATTGTTTCGGGTAATCTTGATAATCCCATTCACTTGATTTTAAATCCCCTCCAGAAAAAAATGCAGATCGAGGTTAATTCAAGTTGCCTAATGATATCAATTTGCTTAACAGGAATTTTTATGAATAACGTTTTTGGAAAACAGTCATTCTAATCATGGTTCAAAGGTTTATAGATCGCCCCAGGAATGGCAGAGCCAAGGGACAGTGACAATGCCATAGTAAGACAATGTCCTAGAGACTGTCCATTTATCCATATGATCAGTACCTAAGCCTCACAGTTCCTGTAACCAAAGTCTTAAACCTGAGAATCTAAATCTCAATTCGATCTTCTGAATGATGAATGACTTTCTTCGTTTTCATGGAAGGTCCACAATGCACTAGCAGGGCAATGTCAAAGAGACTGTCCATATATACATATGATCAGCACCCAAGCTCCTCTCCACGTAAGCTAGAACCAGGGAGGGCCTGGCAATGGCTGCTGATGACTCAGCAGGTAGATCTATAGGCACTCTTAAACCTCCCATCCTTAGTTCACAATGATGGTGAGATTACAGACACTTGAGGAAACTATCGAAGTAAATCAGGTCTCGAACCCCTGTCCAGCAGATCGCCAGGCAAAACGTTTCCAATAAGTCTCATTTTCCCCTGGCAGTGTCTTCGTAATTGAAGAGATTAAGATTCTATTAAAATTGTAAAAAAACAAAGATGAAATTATGTAAGCATTACATTCTAATAAAAATATGTCGGCAAGATAAGACTAAAAAATTAAATTTGACAATTACAAGATTTATTTGACGTTTGATTAATAAATATCTGAGCTTATAAAACATCAAAGTATGAGATGATAAATAATTATCACTAATAACTTGATAATTTAGAATTATGTTACGATTAAGTATCTTCTTTTCTATGTAAGAAGCATCAAGTCAATAGATAATTATCATATAATAGAAATTATACTGGTTTTCATTTCTTATTTTTTGTATGATTAATTAGAAGACAACGAAGCTTTCGTGAACATCACATTCAAAGATATTTGTGAACATCAAGATATAGTATTGAACAAAAATTCATATTCTTATATATTTGCACATGTGATGACAACATTCCATAGGGAAAGAAACTTCAAGTTTAGGCTATCGTCCAATCTTAGCCTTGTTCTGTATCCAACTTTAAGAATTAAGATACCTTGGTACGAGAGGTTCATACCTCTACTGTTTTATATCATCGGCCCTATTGATGTTCTTACTACTACTACTACTACTATTACTACACACACGCACAAACGCATATGTACTGTATTTTATGTATACTGTATATACACATGCACACACACACACACACACACATACATATATATATATATATATATATATTGTACACTCATATGCAGATATGTTCATATATGTACAGTATATAATCAACATTAAGACACCTACCCTTGCAGCCGTTGGCTACAGAGGGAAATATAAAATATTCTTTGCCACATTCTTCCGTGAAATGCATAATCGTAAATAGATCCCCCCTCCCCCCTTCTCATATAAGTATGCACTTGCTTACATTTAGAAACTCCAACCGCGCAATAAAATTTATAAAGCATTGGTCGATTCATAGATCTACACACAATGGCCATTAACAGCACGTCGAACTCTAAACACATACTGTGCCATTCTTACTTATCTTACAAACACTCTCATAGCTACTGAGTAGCAAGACCTTTTTTTTTCTAATACATCTTTCATATCCTTTGGTCTTCTATCCTACCTACTAATACTTCTTAAGGGTATTCCTTTTGTTCCTCAAATGTCAATCTTTCCTTTTATATATGAAAGGTCACACCTGAAGTTTATATATTCTTTCACCTGTGCTAATGTTTTTTATCACTTTCCCCATTTATATTCACATTTCCGTTCAACCGATTTAACCTTAATTTCATTCATAAGCCTTCAACCTTTTGTACCAACCGTGTGTCACACGATCGTACATAGTTCATTTTGTGTATATATTATGCTTGTATCTTCGCTTTTCCCTCGTATTAAAAAGAGCCTGAATAAACATGTCTGTTTTTCTCACCGATAACGGTGTCGATTTTGAACAGGAAATTTCTTGTTGCCTTGAGCTTTTGTATTTAAAGGAGAGTGTTCTATGATAAACTCACTCAGTTGCTTTCATCCTGTCTTTGAGTCACAGCCTTCTCTCGGCCGTCACATTGGTACATGTACCAACCGTGTGTCACACGATCGTACAATTTCAAACTCAATATCCATATAAGAGAAACGGTACAATAATCTCTCCACATTTTCATATTTGGGATACTTCAATGACAAACAAAATTTTATTTATCTATCTATCTATCTATCTATCTATATATATATATATATATATATATGTTTATCTATACCGTGTATACACGGTATAGATAAACATATATATATATATATATATACAGATAGATATGGATATACAGTATATATATATATATATATACTGTATATCCATATCTATCTGTATATATATATATATATATATATACTGTATATATACTGTATATACGGTATATAAGTTGAGAAAAAGAACGTGCAGAAATTTCTAATTTCATTTGTATACAAAATGTTTTAGATATCATATTTCGTAATTTGAACGATATACTGTATGATTCACAGTAAATAGTTGTTTTCCTCTTGCTTCTGCAAACAAAAGAGTATCGCATATCAACTAGGGGGAATATAGACAGAAACGTTATCATCTTGCAAAAGAAATCAAAATAAAGTTGTGAAATTTCAACTCCAGTATTGTTCATAAACACGAGGAAAGACTTTCCATAATAATCTAACATTTCTAACTTGATGTAAATCATGGATATTTTAGAGTAATTCATAGACATTTATGTATATTAGAGAGAGAGAGAGAGAGAGAGAGAGAGAGAGAGAGAGAGAGATTGTTGCATTTTGATATTTCTCCATTATATTTTCCAAACTGAATATTTTTCGTATATCTTTTTATTTCATTTTAAAGAGTCAGCCAGAGTTTATAAAAGGTCCAGTATTCCATTACGAAAATGTCTCTTCTCTTATCACTAAGCGGCTTCACGGACATTCTGGAATCTGTTATCAAATGTAACTCGTTACTTTTTGGCGCACTATTCTATAGCAAAGGCAACCTACCCCCCCCCCCTCTCTCTCTCTCTCTCTCTCTCTCTCTCTCTCTCTCTCTGTCTCTCTCTCTTACCACGGTCCTTATCTCTATTTTTCACATTCTATCACGTTCACATAGGTGTCAACAAACACTTCATTCCTTTACAAAAGCCAAGAACAGAGGTCTGTTTTAGCGCTTTAGACTTGGGCTACCACACGTGGTTGTATTTCTACGAATGTAATACTACCCATATTTTACTCTCTATTTTAAATCCCCTCTTGCTAGGAAAATGGTATATATATATATATATACATTATACTGTATATATGTACATACATATGTATATATATATATATATATATATACATTATACTGTATATATATACATACATATATATATATATACATATATATATGTATATATACATATATATCTATATATATGTATATATATATATATATATATGTGTGTGTGTGTGTGTATATATACACACATATAGTACACTAAGTACGCGACCCTCAAAAGTGACGGCTAAATATTTATAGATATGCAAACACATGCTCATGCACCCCTGGCTCATCAGAGTATGACTACTTCCTCTCCCGTCTACATGAGGGACGGCGAGAGCTGAGCATGACCTAGTGTGTATATATATATATATATATATATGTATATATATATATATATATATGTATGTGTGTGTATATATACATATATATATATATATATATATATGTATATATATACTGTATGTATATAGCCAGAAATTTTCTCTTTATTATATTAGGGGAGATATTCGGCAAAACCTCCTTACTTGGTGATTCCTAAGTTGCTAATTCCCCACCTGCTAATGTTTTTAATCAATTTTGATCTATTCATACTACTGAAATAAATATGTCGTGAAAATTCTGATGGCGCTAAACTGGAAGGACCGAAAGAAAATTAAGAAAGCCTGTGCCATTACTTCATAACTCCGTAGAGTGGACTGTTGTAATGTCATGTATAAAGGGAATGTTAGCTCAAAGGCCAATAGCCTTCTACCATTTGTCACTCTTTTCTATTTCCTTCTAATTTCTGTTATTCGTGCATGTTTACTGTTTATTTCAGTCTAGTTTATTCCTTATACCCTTACTATTTTTACGTATATTTTTTCTGATAAAGTTTTATTTAAAGCGAAAGGGTAAAATATTTCTCCGTTTTATATTTTCATTTCATTTATGTTTTAATTTTTGTTATTCGTGTATTTTTACCATTAATTTCAGTCTATGTTTATTCCTTATACTGTATCATTATTCCCTCCCTTAGTGTGCATCATTCTTATTCCAATTCTAAGATAATTTTCATCTTTTTCTTATTTATTCAGTATATTCCACTATATTCTCTCTGTATTAATTATGATAAATGCACAATTTGTATAGGCGAATTTACTGCATAAAATTATTTAGAAATTTCTTTCTTAGTCTTCTCACTTATCTGAATCTTTTCAGGCTTAACTTCCTTATCTAAACAAAATACATTTTTAAAGAAAGCTCTTCAAAGGTATTATAACTTCTTCTTTGTCTGGATCCTTTCCCACTTTTAGGTGGGGTCGATGTTTCTGGCCAGCTTTCTCCATCTACCTCTGTCTCACACTTCATCGCCGGTTAATCCCTTTGATCGAAGGTCATCC
>NC_090751.1:39465215-39466983 GCF_036898095.1 Palaemon carinicauda
TAAATGGAATACAATGATCTGTTACCTGGAAGGCACAGTCTATTTCGTATATCTTGATGCATGGCACCTAATGACCAGGTTATACTCCAGTTTGTGGTGTAGCCTATACCTGATCCGTATATCATATAAAGTCTTGGAGATAATTTGCCGTCAAGTACAAAGCGTTTGATAATGTCCAAAATGAAATTGTGACAGTATATAATTGGGTCATATTCTCGCTTTTAATATAATCACGTCGGTGGTTACATTTAATATATGTTATGATATGTGAAGCAAGGCGTTAACTCCCTGGTTCAGAGTGTAATACTTGTATGTTATAACACTTTTTATCCGTGCCTTTTCATTTGAGCCAAATGTCAAATGTCATGGAGATTATAACAATAAACATAAACGTGAACATCAACAATGAAGCGTAAAGGTCCTGAGGCTATCTCTGATGCAAGCATGTAATCATCGCGACTAAAGAACTATTTTCAGATGTTAATGTGAATGCTAAATGTCAACCAAACTTTATTATGGTTATGATTTTAGGTACTTGGCGAACAATAGCAGAGCTACTGAATTTCAAAACGTGCTTCAGTATCGCTGTGTAAAGGAAATAGTGATGTAAAAGGAAATAGTGATATAAAAGGAAATTTTGATATTTAGTATTTGAGTGAGTTACAGCTTAACGATTCTTTATCGTTATGTATTTATCTACATTGTATTTTTCTTGAAGGTTGAAATCTTTCTTTATATTGCATCTAGGGTTCATTATCTCTCAGGTAAAATTAATTGGGTAGTTTTTGAAAATTGATAAAAATGTACTGCCCAATTTACGATGATAAAGAGGGATGATTCAAATACTCCACTATGAAGGTTTTATCATTTGAAAAAGGTAACTGCATATTCATAAATGTATCTTAAATCAGGCCTTCCTTTTCAACAGAAAAACCGAATCATAGGTCGAGAGATCTTAGTAGTATAATTATTAGTTTTTTAAGAATGCAATACTCTAAGAATATGAGGATTACTAAGGAGGATTTTTACGACTGATATGTGGAAATTTAACGATTTACTTAATATTTCCGTTTTTCTTTGGGTTTTTACTAATTTAATCAAATCTTTTGTATATTTCCTGAAACTGGTTCTTTACCTTATTCAAAAATTTCTGTTATGATCTGCAGACGAGAATGTTTAGACTCTAAGAAATATATTTTTCTGTGGGTAGAGTTCATTCCATTATAATACACTACCAGGAAATTCTATGAAAGGCTAGGAAAGAAATAGGAAAAAAGCAACCGCATAATTGTTCTGAGAACGCTATTGTTAAGTCTATTGTTAAAGAATAATTATAGAGTTACATTTTTCTTACATTTGAATTGTTTATCATATTCTTAATTTCTATTGTTTAGGGAAAACTAGTCGCATAATCCAAAGAAATTCTCAGACGTAACTGGTGAAAAAGTCAATAATTCATCCAATAAGTTGTCAAAATAAATTCAACTTAATGGTCTTGAAATCAAAGATTTTTTAACTGCTTATCTTAAAGGTTACTAATAATTCGAGTGAGTATTGTGTAGAGTTTAATAAAAGACCAAATGTGACATGTATTACCATACATTTACTTAAGCTTAATGGATGTTCGAAATGTACCTGGTTAACTGAGTCACTAATTTCGATAATGGTTCCATCACTATCACATACAGAACCTGAAATATCCGTTTGGGTTTTATGTAAATCGAGAATTCAGTCGATAATTTGATGCCTTCACTTTACTAATAGGAGT